>NW_026717118.1:0-300000 GCF_029784015.1 Lycium ferocissimum | reverse complement strand
TATGGGTATCGTTCTTCTTGATTTCTAATGTAGAACTCGAATATGTTTAGACCTTGATATTTGGAGGTGCAAAGAAAGGGCAAGGCCAAGGTGTGACGGTTCGTAGCTCCAGTTTGGCTTTTCAGGTAGGTTACGACTTACCTTTTGGTTAGACTTCGGTTAGCGAATCATATGTAGAGTTAGTGATTGTTGGATAAAGCATGTGAACCTTCAGGTATGGAGTTGGGATGGAATACTTAGGTTGGTATTGTTGTTTACTATGGCTTGTTGCCTTATTGTGTTCTATTGAGTTGTTGCTTATGTTTTAGTTGCTAGCTTGTCGCCACGTGATTGATTCTAGAGTTGATGTTTAGTGATTACTTTATGTTTCGGAGAGCATATTTATCATGATTGAGGTTGTTGGGAAGGAAATAATTATGATATTGATATTGTGATTGAGATATGTGTCCATGTGCAGCACCATTGATTCATATGTTTTTGTTAGCATTGTTATCATGCATTCACTCATTTATACATATATTGGGAACAGGTTGCAGGCCGCAACACTCACTGGGATTGGGTTGCACGTACCGCAACACTGACTGGGATCGGGTCGCACGTTCGACAACATTGACTATTGGATCGGACTGTACGCCATAGCAAGTACATAGACTTAGCGGTCCCCCATGGGTCATGAATGTCAAAGAGACGAGATATTCCGCCCGAAGCTTGTGTGTGTCACTGCACTTGCATTGCATTCATCACATATCTACATATGGCATTGTATTGAACTTGTTGGTTGATCTTTGGTGATACGTGTACTTGATAGTGGTTCTTGAGATTGTGTTTCGGACTTATAGTGGATTTTGAGGTGATATTCTAGACTTGGTGATTTGGTACTGGATTTGATACTTCGAATTGTGTGAGTTATATCTTATTTTGAGCATGCCTACTTTTTCAGTCTCATTCTTATATATATGATTATCTAACTGTTGTCGGCCTATGATGCCTAGTCAGTACGTGTTGTTGTACTGATTCTACCTTGCTGCATTCTTTTTTGAGTGTAGAGTTTGTGATCAGATCGACTTCCTCTCTTCGTGGCTGAGTCCCGAGGCCGTTTGACGAGCATTCTAGGGTGAGCACTTGGATGGATTCGCTGCCCGGATGACTCTTATCTATTCCTGTCTTTATATTCTATCATTTAGATAGTTATTTATGGATAATTGAGAGTTGTATTCCCTAGACATTATGTAGTGGCTCTTGTACTATTTAGACCAGATTTTGGGATTCGATGTATCTTCCCCACTTATTTTATTTATATATTTATGTTAGACTTATTATTTAATTCTGGGCGATTGGATTTATTTAATTTATTGCTTGGTTGTGAATAAGGGACGGGTTTACCTACCGAGGTGGAAATTGGTAAGTGCCCGCATGTTCCCCTAGTTGGGGCGTGATAAGTTGGTATGGGAGCACTAGGTTACCCGGTCTATAAGTACAAGAGCATGTCTAATAGAGTCTTGCGAAACGGTACGATGAGCTCTGTAACTATCTACGAGAGGCTATGGGACATTCAGGAAACTTCACATTCTTTCATTCCTTCGTGCTACTTTATTCAAATTGGTATCTGGCTTTTTCTGATTGGTATCTGATCCACTTCTATTCTCTCACAGATGGTGAGAAAACGAGCTACCATCTCCTGGGACGAGGTGCCCGAGCCCGCTGCTGAGGCAGGCACCAGAGGACGAGGATAGTCGAGAGGTCGCGGCTGAGCTAGAGGCCGTGAAACTGCACCGGCCAGGGGTGAGGCCCCTAGGGCTGGATAGAGGCGAGCATGTTCAGTTTTTCCAGATCGTCAGCCCGAGAGAGCACAAGCAGCCGGGAGAGGTGAGGGACAAGCCTAGACTCACCCCAATGCCATAACCGGTCAAGCATTCCACGATGTTATGGCCCGTGTACTTCTTTAAATTGACGGCCAGCATGCCGTAGGGGGTGCCACTACTCCCGGAGTGGTTCACAGGACTAGGGGAGTACGGACTCCAGAGCGGGGCTGAGACTACGGGATGCGTCACCGCATTTCGCTATGGCCCCACGATTAGGGGGTATTCCAGTCCCTGAGTCCATCAAGGCTCAATCTTTAGGAGAGTCTAGTGAGAAGAGGCCGCATCATCATGATGGTTATAGTGGTTCTAGCTACAGGGGTGGGGGACATTCATTTAGGCCTTATCAGTCAGCCCCCACCTGCCATGTTCAGTCAACATTACAGGCTTCTTCAGGTGGTCCTTCTAGACCCAGTAGTTATGGATCTGGACAGTTTCATAGTGGTTTTTACTCTCATCCAGCTAACTGTGGTGGTACCTCTAATTCACCGGCTTCGGTGTATCGACCTCCAGTCCCCAGATCTTGCTATGTTTGTGGTGACTCTGGCCACTTTATGAGAGATTATCCCAGATCTTGATAGAGTGGGTCCCAGCAGGGTTCTCAATTCCAGACTCCGAGGACTCCGGCACCATCTAGTGGCCGGGGTGGTTTTTGGCCGAGTTGGGCTTCGGTCCGCGTAGATCTTTTCGGTCCGGGGGTGGACACCGGCCGTAGAGGTGGTTCTCGATCCTGAGAAGGGGTATAGTACGCTAGAAGTGAGTCGTGGTGGTGGTATTTTCTATTCTTTCTCGGGTAGGGCCGAGGGCCGAGGCCTACGATGCGTGTCTCGAAGTAATATTTACGTTCGTCATTGGCCCTTCAGTCTTGTTTTATTCGGGGTCTACTTTCTCATATGTATCGCTCCTATCATTCTGTTGGTTGGGATTTGACTAGTAACCATCTTGATGTGCCTGTTTATGTATATACTCCGGTTGGAGACTTAGTTGTTGTTGATCGAGTCTTTCGGTCTTGCTTAGAGATTTTTATAGGGTATGATACTTGGGTAAATTTGATGATATTGGATATGGTTGACTCTTATATTATCTTGGGTATGACTTGGTTGTCACCGAATCACGCGATCTTGGACTATCACGCCAAGACAGTCACATGAGCTATGCCAGGGATTCCTAGATTGGAGTGGAAGGGTACTGCGAGCCCATTTCACGAGAAGATCATTTCTTATCTCTGCATGAAGAAGTTAGTTAGCAAGGGATGTTTGGCTTACTTGGTCCATGTTCGTGATACTAGCGTTGATTCTCCGTTCCTTGAGTCCGTGCCGATTGTATGTGAGTTCGCAGAGGTATTTCCTTCTGATTTATCGTGTATGCCACCCGATCGCGACATTGATTTCTGTATCGATTTGGATCCGGGCACGCACCCCATTTCTATTCCTCCCTATAGGCCCGCTGAGTTGAGGGACCTGAAGGAACATCTACAGGACCTATTGAGTAAGGGGTTTATTAGATCGAGTATCTCCCCCTGGGGTGCTACTGTTTTGTTTGTGAAGAAGAAGAAAGGTAAGATGAGGATGTGCATAGATTATCGTCCTTTGAAAAAGGTCACCATTCATAATAAGTATCCCATTCCTCGCATTGATGACTTGTTCGACCAGCTTCAGGGTGCTTCGATATTTTCAAAGATTGATGAGAGGTTAGGGTACCATCAGCTCAAGATTCGGGCCGAGAATGTTTTGAAGACGGCCTTTAGGACTTGTTATGGTTATTACAAGTTCATTATGATGTCATTTGGGTTTACGAATGCCCCAGCTGCGTTTATGACTTTGATGAATGGCATTTTCAAGCCTTATCTTGATTCCTTTGTCATTTTATTCATCGATGATATCTTAGTGTATTCGAAGAGTAGGGAGGAGCATGAGCGTCATTTGAGGATTATCCTTGGGTTATTGAAGGAGAAGGAGCTTTATGCAAAGTTTTTAAAGTGTGAGTTTTGGCTTGAGTTTATGGCATTCTTGGGCCACGTTGTGTCTAAGGACGGGATCACGGTTGATCCTATGAAGATTGAGGATGTTAGAGATTAGGCGAGACCCACTACTGTGATCGAGATTTGTAGCTTCATGGGGTTAGCCAGCTATTACCGTCGATTTGTGAAGGGTTTCGCTTCTATTGGTTCTTCGTTGACCAGATTGACTCAGAAAAAGGTTCCTTTTTAGTGGTCCGATTCTTGTTAAGAGAGCTTTGGAAAGATCAAGACTCTTTTGAATTAAGCCCCGATTTTGGCATTACCCATGGAAGGTACGAATTTCTCAATGTATTGTGATGCATCCCGTGTTGGTTTGGGTGCTGTGTTGATGTAGGAGGGTAGAGTCATTGCCTATGCTTCCCGTTAGTTGAAGATCCATGAGAAGAATTACCCTACCCATGATCTGGAGTTATTAGCGGTAGTCTTTGCCTTGAAGATTTTGAGGCACTATCTGTACGGAGTCCATTGTAAGGTGTTTACCGATCACCACAGCGTTCAGCACGTGTTTGGTCAGAGAGATCTGAATTTCAAGCAGCGTAGGTGGATGGAGTTTCTCAAAGATTATGACATCACCGTTCTCTATCATTCGGGGAAGGCTAATATGGTAGTTGATGCCATGAGTCACAAGGCAGTGAGTATGGGTAGCTTAGCCCGATTGGTTACTTCTGAGCATCCGTTAGCCATGGAGCATCAGACTCTGGCTAACAGTTTTGTGCGCTTTGATATCTTAGTTCCAGGCAGAGTCTTAGCTTGTGTTGAGGCAAGGTCGTCCCTCTTGGAGCAGATTAGGGCCAGGCAGTTTGAGGATGCCCAGTTGTGTAAGATTCAAGATAAGATTTTAAGAGGTGAGGCCAAGGAGGCCATGCTTGATAGTGAGGGTATTCTGAGGATCAAGGGATGCGTGTGCGTTCCTCGTGTTGATGATTTGATTCGTTTGATTTTAGAGGAGGCCCATAGTTCCAGATATTCCATTCATTTGGGTGCTTCAAAGATGTATCGAGATCTGAGGTAGCACTACTTGTGGGGTAGGATGAAGATAGATATTGCAGATTTTGTAACTAAGTGTGATAATTTTTAGCAAGTTAAGTATGAGGACTAGAGACTTGGTTGTGTGCTTTAGAGGATGCCCATTCCTGAGTGGAAGTGGGAGAGGATTGCCATGGATTTTGTTGTGGGTCTTCCGAAGACCCTAGGCAAGTTTGATTCAGTTTCGGTTATTGTTGATCAATTGACTAAGTCCGCTCATTTCATTCCAGTTCAGGTCACTTACACTGCAGAGAAGTTAGCTAGGATTTACATTCTTGAGATTGTGCGATTGTACGGGATCCCTATTTTTATTGCCCGGGATTGAGGTCCCCAGTTTACTTCCAATTTCTGAAATACTTTTCAGGCAGAGTTACAGGCTTCTTCAGGTAGCCCTTCTATACCCAGTGGTTATGGAGCTGGACAACCTCATGGTGGTTCTTACTTTCGTCCAGCTTACCGTGGTGGTCCCTCTAATTCATCGACTTTCGTGTATCGGCCTCCAGCCCCCGAATCCTGCTATGTTTGTGGTGACTCTGGACACTTTATAAGAGATTGGCCCAGATCTGGATAGAGTGGGTCCCAGCAGGTTTCTCAGTTCCAAACTCCGAGGACTGCGGCACCATCTACTGGCCGGGGCGGTTCTTTAGCCAGAGGCAGTGCTAAGTCAGGCCACGGTAGATCTCGTTAGTCCAGGAGTGGACACCAGTCAGGTAGAGGCGGTTCTCTAGCCTCCAGAGAAGGGACACAGTCGGGCTAGAGTGGTCGTGGTGGTGGTCTTTGCTATTCTTTCCTGGGTAGGCCCACGGCTGCGGCCTCTGATGCTGTGATCTCAGTTAATATTCCTGTTCGTCATCGACCTGCTTCAGTCTTGTTTTATTCGGGGTCTACTTTGTCATATGAATCTGCCTATCATTCTGTTGGTTGGGATTTGACTAGTGACCATCTTGATGTGCCTGTTCATGTATCTACTTCGGTTGGAGACTCAGTTATTGTTGTTCGTTTCTTTCGGTCTTGCTTAGTGACTTTTATGGGGTATGATACTTGGGTAAATTTGATGATATTGGATATGGTAGACTTTGATATTATCTGGGGTATGACTTGGTTGTCACCGTATCACGCTACCTTGGACTGTCACGCCAAGACAGTCACATTAGCTATGCCAGGGATTTCTAGATTATAGTGGAGGGGTACTCCGAGCCCTGGTCCGAAGAAGATCATTTCTTATCTCTGCGCGAAGAAGTTAGTTAGCAAGGGATGTTTGGCTTACTTAGCCCATGTTCGTGATACTAGCATTGATTCTCTGCTCCTTGAGTCAGTGCCCATTGTATGTGAATTCGCGGAGGTCTTTCTTTCTAATTTGCCAGGTATGCCACCCGATCGCGATATTTTTTTCTATAGCTATTTGGATTCGAGCACGTTTTCCCCTATTTATATTCCTCTCTGTAGGATGGCACCCGCTGAGTAGAGCGAGCTGAAGGAACATCTGCAGGACCTATTGAGTAAGGAGTTTATTAGACTGAGCGTCTCCCCTTAGGGTACTCCTATTTTGTTTGTGAAGAAGAAGGACGGTACGATGAGGATGTGCATAGATTACTATCAGTTGAACAAGGTCACCATTAATAATAAGTATCCCATTGCTTGCATTGATGACTTATTCGACCAGCTTTAGGGTGCTTCGATATTTTTTGAAGATTGATTTGAGGTCAGGCTACCATCAGCCGAAGATTTGGGCTGAGGATGTTCCGAAGACGGCCTTTAGGACTCGCTATTGTCATTACGAGTTCCTTGTGATGTCATTTGGGCTTACGAAAGCCCTGCTGCATTTATGACTTTGATGAATGGCTTTTTCAAGCCTTATCTTGATTCCTTCGTCATTGTATTCATCGATAATATCTTGGTGTATTCGAAGAGTAGGGAGGAGCATGAGCGTCATTTGAGGATTGTCCTTGGGTTATTGAAGGAGAAGGAGCCTTATGCCAAGTTTTTAAAGTGTGAATTTCTGCTTGAGTCTGTGGCATTCTTGGGCTACTTTGTGTCTAAGGACGGGATCATGGTTGATCCCAAGAAGATTGAGGCTGTTAAAGATTGGGTGAGGCCCATTACTATGATCGAGATTCGTAGCTTCGTGGGGTTAGCTAGCTAATAAAGTCAATTTGTGAAGGGTTTTGATTCTATTGCTTCTTCATTAACTAGATTGACTCAGAAGTAGGTTCTGTTTTAGTGGCCCGATGATTGTAAAGAGAGCTTTCAAAAGCTCAAGACTCTTTTGACTTTAACCCCGATTCTAGCATTACCCATGGAGGGTGAGGATATCTCAGTGTATTGTGATGCATCCTGTGTTGGTTTGGGTACTGTGTTGATGCAGGAGGGTAAAGTCATTGCCTCTGCTTCCTGTAAATTGAAGATCCACGAGAAGAACTACCCTACACATGATTTGGAGTTATTAGCGGTAGTCTTCACCTTGAAGATTTGGAGGCACTATCTGTACGAATTCCATTATGAGGTGTTTACCGATTAGCACAGCCTTCGGCACGTGATTAGTCAGAGTGATCTAAATTCCAGGCAGCGTAGGTGGATGGACCTTCTTAAGGATTATGACATCACCTTTCTCTATCATCTGGGGAAGGCTAATGTGGTAGCTGATGCCTTGAGTCGTAAGACATTGAGTATGGGTAGCTTAGCCCGATTGGTCGCTTCTAAGCGTCTGTTAGCCATAGAGGTTCATACTCTGGCTAACAGTTTTGTGCACCTTGATATCTCAGTTCCGGGCAGAGTCTTAGCTTGTGTTGAGGCAAGGTCATCCCTCTTGGACCAGATTAGGGCCAGGCAGTTTGTGGATGCCCAGTTGTGTAACATTCAAGATGAGGTTCTAAGAGGTAAGGCCAAAGAGGCCATGCTTGATAGTGAGAGTATTCTGAGGATCAAGGGACGCGTGTGCGTTCTTCGCGTTGGTGATTTGATTCGTTTGATTTTTGAGGAGGCCCATAGTTCCAGATATTCTATTCATCCGGGTGCTACGAGGATGTATCGAGATCTGAGGCATCACGACTTGTGGGGTAGGATGAAGAGAGATATTGTAGACTTTGTGGCTAAGTGTGGAAATTGTCAGCAAGTCAAGTATTAGCACCAGAGACCTGGTAGTATGCTTCAGATGATACCCATTCCCGAGGGAAAATGGGAAAGGATTGCCATAGATTTTGTTGTGGGTCTTTCGAAGACCCTGGGTAAGTTTGATTCAGTTTGGATTATTATTGATCTATTGACTAAGTCTGCTCATTTCATTCTAGTTCAGGTCACTACACTGCGGAGAAGTTAGCCAGGATTTACATTCGTGAGATTATGCGATTGCACGGGATCCCTATTTCTATTGCCTCGGATTGTGGTCCCCAATTTACTTCCAATTTCTAGAAGACTTTTCAGGCAGAGTTTGGTACTCAGTTGAACCTTAGTACAGCTTTTCATCCCAGACTGATGGATCAGTCCGAGAGGACTATCCAGGTGCTTGAGGATATGTTTAGAGCATGCGTCATTGATTTTAGTGGTCATTGGGACCAGTTCTTGCCCTTAGCGGAGTTTGCGTGCACCAATATCTACCATTCGAGTATTGATATGGAGCCGGTCGAGGCTTTGTATGGTAGGAAGTGTCGTTCTCTTATTGGATGGTTTGATGCCTTTGAGGTTCGCCCTTGGGGTATAGATTTGTTGATAGATTCCATGGACAAGGTGAAGCTTATTCAGGAAAAGCTTCTAGCAGCCCAGAGTCGACAGAAGATGTATGCGGACTGGAAGGTTCTGGACTTACAGTTTATGGAGGGCGAGCAGGTGCTTCTGAATATTTCACCCATGAAGGGTGTTATACGATTTGGGAAGAGGTAAAAGTTGAGCACAGTGCTTGTCCCATATGAGGTTCTCCGTCGAGTTGGAGATGTTGATTATGAGTAGGCTTTGCCACCGGGCTTGTGAGGTGTTCATTCGATTTTCCATGTGTCCATGTTGAAAAAATATCATTCTGATGGTTCTTATATAGTTCGTTGGGATTCTATGTTTGTGATGAGAATCTGTCTTACGAGGAGGAGCCTATAGCGATTCTGGATAAGCAGGTTAAGAAGCTGAGGTCGAAAGTGATTGCTTCGGTCAAGGTTTAATGGAAGCATCATCCGGTAGAGGAGGCTACTTGGGAGACTGAGTCTGATATGCGCAAGAGATATCCCAGTTGTTTGCTGTACTTTTCCCCCCATTTCTATTCCTTGTTGCTCGAGGACGAGCGATTGTTCAATTGGTATCTGATGTAATGACCCGATTGGTTGTTATAGTGCTATTGACCCTCTTACCCCTGTTGACCTTCCCCAAGGTCATCGGGCGAGTTTTGGTGTGACTTTTGGAGGTTTGAGCCTTAAAGTGGGAGTTATTTTACCCAAAGTTGACTTTTAAGAAAACAGACCTTTTTCAAAATTTTGTCGATTTCGAGAGGTCCGAATGACCGTTTGTGACTTGGTAGTGTGTTCGCTTCGGTTCACAATGTAACTGGGAGCATTTTGGGACTTGGGTTGGAATTTTGGCTTTAAGCCATTGGGGGTTGACTTGATCAAATAGACTTCTGTTGGAAATTCCGAGGCTACGGACAAATTCGTAGAGCATTTTTATGTGTGTTTGCATGTTTGTTTAGTATCTGTAAGGCCTCGGGTGATAGTTGTTGTTCGGGTTGAGAATGGTCAAAAACTAGTAATTTTTTGGTGTCTGGTGTCCGCCGCAGCAGCCCTGCGGTAGCGAGGGGCAGACGGCTATAGCGAGTGAGGCGAGTTAGAGGTAAGTTGCCACAGCGGACGTCCATCCGCTGTGGCGGTCTTGTGGTAGCGGCAGTGGATGCCGCTATAGCGGCTATGAGGATTATGTGTTGGCAGCCGTAGCGGGCCATTTGCTGCCACAGCGAGTGCGCTATCGGGCGGGCCTTCATTTGCGGTGATGTCGAGCGATTCCTATTTTCTTTCTTCGGTTAAAACCACTTAAACCTGTCTTTTCCTTCGCCCTTTCTAAGCACACTTTGGGAGAATTGAATAACTTTTGGACTGAATCTTCTTGGAGGTAAGCTCTTTGACCCTAGACTTCGTCATTTACCTTCCTAGATCCTTAATCCATGCTTAGAATCACTAGAATCAAAGTGAAGAAGATGAGTCTTATGATAAATTTCTTGAAATGGGTTTGGACTTCCTAAATGGAAATTAATGGTGAAATTGGCTAGTATAACCATAGAATTTGATGAATTCCTTGTTGTTGAGCTTATTTCTTCCATTATTAGTGATTAATTTGAGGATTAAAGAATTAGAGTTCAGACCCAAATTTGGGGGGTTTTGCTTTAAATTCGAATTAGGCTTAATCTTTGTTATATCCCGTATTTTGTACATTGGGACATTCCGAGCTAACCGTGAAAAGTTAAAGACAAGACTATTTTGGAATACGAGGTAGAGACTTTTGACCTCCGACTTTGTTTTAAGGCATAAGTTGCTTATAATTTTATTGGTATGGAATATCAAGGAAGATTAGGGGTTAAAAGTGAATTAAGAAAAGTTATTATTTCATGAACCATAGCCATATATGGCCGTGTGGCATGTGTGGGGCTACCACCCATGGCTTGGCTAATTTTGATTGATCCAAGCCATGTGTGGGGCATGGTACACTTGGATGAATTATATATGTGGATACTAGATGACTAGAAAGACATATTCATCATCTTTTCACACTTAGAAGCTTGGAGAAACTTGGAGAAAAGAGAGAGCTATATTCGGCCATGGTGGCAAATTTGAGTCCATGAGAAGTGATCAAAAAATAATTTTCTTCTAGCTTTTCAACCAATTGGAAGGTCCTTATTAACGTGGAGTAGTTGTTGGAGCAAGCAAAGCATTCGTTCTTGCAATTTACAACCCTAGCCAAGTTGAAGAACTAAGTGGAAAAGGTAAGGTTTAATCTTCTTTTACATGTGTCATGGATGGTTTATGCGTGTTGTAGTGTGTAGAAATGGATGAAATTCATGAAATCATGTGTGTTGGGTTGTGGCCGTAGGGGCTGTTTTTGGTAGGTTATGGTGAATTGATTTTATTTAGTATTTTTGGTTGTTGTTGTTGTGGATTCTATGATGCAAATGAAGGTTTAATGATTCAAGTTGAAGTTGTAAACGTTTGTGGGCTGTTTTAGAAGCTAATGTGATTTTAATATAGTTTCTTGTATTTGTGAGAATGATGTTGTTAACGTGTGGATTGTTGGTGTAGTTCATGAATTTGGAAGAAAGAAATGTGTTGTTGTTGTTCCTATTGAAGTTGGAAGGTTTCGGGTAGTGTAGTATGTTGGTTGGGTTGTTTTGAATATTGTGCGGATTGTTTGAAGTGTTCTTGAATCTTGTTTGAATGGTTTCGGATTAGTACTTGAATGTGTGAGCATTGGTGTTGGCTTGATTGTATGTGGTTGATTTGAACGTAAATGAAATGCCGTCGAATTATATAGAAAGGAATTACTAACGTTAGAATACGTTTTGAATTACTTGTTGATGTTGTTAGTATGGTTGTTGGTATTGTTGTTGATGATTTGGCCGAGTTGAATTCTCGGGGTTTGTTGAATTTATAGGGGAAATGCTTTGCCCGAATTTCTGTAAATGAAGTGCTAGCTTAGAATTGGATTCCTAAGTGCCTATGGCTAATGTTTGGTATCTAATGACGTTGTTGTAGATCTTGGGAAGCCCGAGACTTAAGTTCTGATTAGCTTAGGAAGCGGACAAGGTATGTAAAGCTTAACCCTTTCTTTCTTTTGGCATGTCTTAGATGTAAGTAAGATATGATACGAGCCTTGGGGTAACTCTATTCTTAAGATCCGAGCATGTCTACGATTCTTATTCACTTCTTGATAGTTGGCATTCTTAATATAGTCGAGCTATTGCCTTGATGTCTTTTGTATGATTGGATAATAAATGTTGCATAAAGAGTTCTTGTTCCTAAAGGATTCTATAACGTTGAATAATGTCCCTAACTTTCATAGATGGGCTCGGATTGCTTGATATGTTCGTAGAAGATTCTATAATGAATAATGTCCTAACTTTCATAAACGGCGGGCTCGGATTGGTTTGATACATGTCCATGATCCAGAGACTTTCCTTTGTATAGTTCTAATGACTTTTTGAAAGAACTTAACATGACTATCGTCTTAACCCTCGAGCGTTGATTACTTATTTATCTATTGAGTCCTAAAAGATGATTTATATGCATATGGTTTCTCACTACTCTTGCTCGTATTCTGTTGTTACATCTTTCACCGAGTCCCGGGCCGGGTATGTCATCGTGCACGCTTTTCTTGCATTATTCACCGAGTCCCTCGCTAGAGGGCGGGAACCGTATATATATATATATATATATATATATATATATATGATGTGTATATGATGTGTTGGGCGATATGATGATATGATGTGTTTTCCGGGTATGATGTGTTCGAAGTATGATGTGTTACGGAGTATGATGTGTTACGGAGTATATGCATATATATATATATATATATGTGTTATGGCGCCAAAGATGGGGTATGCCATGATTCTATTCACCGAGTCCCTCACTAGAGGGCCGGGACACGTATATGTATATGTATATGATGATTTTATTTACCGAGTCCCTCACTAGAGGGCCGGGACACGTTATATATGCATATGTACAAGATGATTACTCACTTATGTTTCTAAGTCCCATAATGAATTGGATATGATATTGACATGCATGATTTATGTTTCAGAGGCAAGCCTCATGACTTTCTATACTCCTTATTTCAGTATGATCCTGTTTATTGTATTTCATGCTTTATATACTCAGTACATATTCATCGACCCCCTTTCTTCGGGGCTGCGTTTCATGCCACGCGGTGTATACGATGAGTAGAGGATACTAGCGAGAAGATGTTCCGGTGGATTGGCGAGCTCCATTTCCTTCGGAGTCTTTGCCGAGTCGAGTATCTATGTTATGGTATCTTGATTTATGTTAGAGACTTTGCGAGACGAGTCATGTATATAACATGTCGGTCTTGTAAGCGGCTCACATAAGCCGATGTATCATTATGCATTTTGTTACGATTTCATATGTTTACGATTTTACTTGATTTGAGAAAGACGAAAAGCATGTTTTTTTGAAAAAGCTTACATTATGCACTCATTTCATGATTTAAGGGCCCAGTATGATTATGAGTATCACGAGAATCAGCGGGTTCGCTCGGCCCTAAGTAAGGGTCGGGTGCCCATCATGCCCTATCGAAAGTTGGGGTGTGACAAATTGGTATCAGAGCAGTTCGTCCTAGGGGTTGTCTGCAAAGTCGTGTCCAGTAGAGTCCTGTTTATGGTGTGAAGCGCGCCACATTTATAAACAGGAGGCTACGGGGCATCTAGGGTGGTTACTCTTCTTTCACATATGAGATCGTGCCATAGAGCCAAGTCATAGGGAATGAGATTCCTTATACTAACCTTTGATTTCAGCAGAAGAATGGCATCGACGAAGAAAGTGACTAGCGATATTGGAAGTTACAAAGCACGCGAGGTAAGCAAAGGTATGAAAGATATATGTCGGGTAAGATATTGAAGTACGATTGAAATACAAGTTGAAGATTAAAAGGGAAAGTAAACAAGAAAGTGTAACGGTGCGGTTTGAGTTGGGCATACGAGGTATGTTCATCATTTTTAATCTTGTTGTTGATATTGGGAGCCTGTGTGTGGCTGTGATATGATATGATATATATATATATATATATATATATATATATATATATATATATATATATATATATATATATATATATATATACGTGAGGCATTGTTGGTATTTCTGCGTGCGAGGTTTTGAGATAGTAACAATTACGGAGGAAACTCTGCCAAAATTTTCCTAGAAATAAAGAGAGAATGAGATATAGGTTTGTAATATGTCTTGAAAGGTCGTGCCAATAGTAATGATAAGATTTGACTAAGCTACGAGTACGGCCGACATCGAGAAAGAAGTTAATTGTTGAATTGAGAATAATAATAATTAGAAGGTCGATATCGATATGGTAAAAAGAATTTGGAGAGGGCTTGTAATCCTAAGAGATGATTTAGAAAAGGGCTGGTAAATCTTGATGGAGTGTTATTTAAGGTACCGACTGAATTGATAAGCAGGGATGAATTATGACGAGCTTATAGTTAAAAGAAGTAATAGTATGATTAAGACAAGAGTATAGAGGAAAAGAATTGTGATGGATATGAATGTATTGATAAGACAGCTTGTGAGATATTAAGGATAAAGTGGATCAGAAAGGGTAAAGGGTTAAGAAGTGTTATATTATAGGATTGATTACGAATAAGATATAATGTGAATATAATGAGGATTGTTATGAAAATAAGTAAAGCCTAGTGAGAAAGTGGCCAAAGCTATGATGTGATCTATGTAGCTAGAATATAAAGGCAAGTGTGAAACGGAAAAGCGAGCTATAGAACGAATAAGGAAGGCTTATCAAGTTACGTAGGGAAGTTTGGAATAAGGGTTATATAATAACGGAAATGATAGCGAGTGTAAGAAAAGAAAGGGTAATTGGAAGAAGGAAATAAGAAGAGAGCGAGATAACAGTGTAGTAATAGACCATGACATGTGTAGCCAAGGATACGAGTACTATAAGTGACGGGATGTGAAAGACTCGGTTATAGAAAGGATGAGGAACGAGGTAAAATGAGAGCGAGAAATCCAAAGGCCGATAACCAAGTATTTATAAGTAACGGCGATCAAGGTGTGTTCACCACCATTGGGAATACGGAAGTCTAGGACGGAAAGTAGTCATATCCATAGGTGAAAAGTGAATATTGAGGATTGAAAAAGGGCTAAAATAGTAATTGTGGAGTCAGAAGAGTAAGAGACCCTTTCTAATTCGGAGGGAGATGTGTTATGAGAACGTTTCGAAATCTGTTAAGACTTCAACTTACTCCAGGTTATGTGATGAAGGTCATGCGGTGAGGTGGACGCTATCATACTAGTATTAAAGCATCGCATTTCATCGGAGTTCCAAGGTTAAGCGTGCTGGAGTGGGAGAAATTTTAGGATGGGTGATCCCACAGAAGTGTACTAAAAGTCCTATAAAGTCAAACACAGGAGAGCCAAACGGGAAGCTAGAGTAGCCTAAGGGAAATTAGAGTATACAGAGTGGGCGGAAACCTTAAGAGGTCACATAGGACGAGGCAGACTGAACCAGTGAAGAGAAAGAAGGTGCATCACGGCTCTAGAAGCAGGGTAAGTTGAATAGCGTTTGGAAATATTTTGTAAGCAAGATAGTAGAAAATATATATGTATATAGGTATGCACATGATATCCCATACATGGCTATATCAGCGGATATGTGTATTCCGGCAACCAACGTTGCGGTATATGGAAGGCATTAATCGGACAGGGTAACGAAGTTCAGGTGAAAAGAAAAATAAAGGGCACAAATGTTACAAGGCAAGCTGATGTTGTTTTCACTACAGGTTAAGCTTGGAAAGTGCTAATACAATGATATTTGGAAAAGAAAGAAAGTGAGTAGATGGAAGGTAAGGGGATCAAAATGTCGGGATCAAGTGCCGCCTAATTGAGATCGGAAATACGGACATAGGGCAAAGTATAATCGGATAATAGTATAAGTACACCCTTAAGGGGGGAAGCGAGTGTGAGAGATGCAAGTGTAAGATGGAGACAATCGACACTACAATATATTTGATACGGATGCTTGGGCTACAGGTAAGATTCCTTGCTGAGACAAGTTAGTAAGATCTAAAAGCCAGCAATAAAGAGGTAGAAGTCAGGATGACAATTGAGATAGTGTTGAGGATTAATTGTGGAGATCTTAAATGATATGACATTGGAAAGTGGATGCTTAAAAAGGGAGAGAGTACGATAAGGGAAGGTAATGAGTAACTTACGGAGGCATTGTGAAAGATAACACTGCTATGTTGGATCAGAGGCTAAGATGTGGGCAATAGAGTTGTTCGCTAATGACACTGCGACTTATAAGTAGCAAGGGAGAAAGATAGAAGACCTCCTATAGTAGGAAGTGAGAAAATCAAAGGAGTGAATAAAGGAAGGGAAAGGAGTATGACAAAATAGGCTATAAGCGAATGTTGGTACGGAGGGGGATATGTGAAGTAGCATGAACCAGGAGAAGGAAAGATCGTGACTAAGAGTGAATATACTTTATACAGGTCGTACAAGAGTAGTTATGTTACCTATGAATGTTTATATGCTAGGGATGAGACCAAGCGAATACTTAATGAGAAAGTGTGGATTCAGTAATAACAATACGGTTATAATATTTTGGGTGCATTAAGGAAAGATGTAAAGGTGGTTTAAGCTAAATTACCGAGATAGAATTAGTATTGAGGGCAAACAGGACATGGCTATGGTTGAACCAAAGATCTATCCGATACCGGTTGTAAGATAAGAGAGGCGAAGACAAAGTAACACATAAGGATTAGTGAAGCCACGCTAAGGCATTTTTTTTTGGGCTAATTTGAGCATCTTCGTATATTCGTGTAAAGATTGCCACATAATGTGTGACAGGAAAGTTGAGAGCAAGATCTGAGCAAAGGGACAATAGAAGAGTTTGAATTAAAGATAAAGAGATGACACGAGATAATGTGCCTAGAATGTTACAAGTTGAGTAAAGGGGATTGTAAGATGATTTAGGCAAGATGGTCAGAACTAGCTGGTTACTAAGAGATGGTGAATTTATGTGTCAAATTCTTTCAGAATTATACCAGCTGATGATAGTTAAAGCCGGGAGCGGCTAGGTAAAGTTATTATATGAAGGGACCTCATCGCTACTTGATAACCAACTCCAAAGATAGAGATTAAAAGGAAAAAGGTACATGTGACGATTCCGGAATATGGACTTCATGACAAACTTACCTCGCATTCCACGGAAGTAATTCTTTTAGAGTGGATGGGCGATGACATCGGCCCTTCATACCATTTACCCTATGCGGTACATAGAGAGACTTTATGAAGTTCTCACGGATCTCGGATAGAGGACGGTTCTACGACTAACTTCCGGAGATCACTCCGATTCGGACGAGGTCTAGGAGATATGTTGCGGACCGCGGACGGACCGAGATACTATTCGGATGCTAGGAGATATATTGCGATTTATTGATTTCGAGAGAGGCGGTAGGGATGATCATTTGCCACTTATGGATTTGCCTATAATAATAGCTACCATTCTAGCATCCGGATGGCACCGTATGAGGCGGTATGGCGGAAGTGCGGATCACCTACTGGCTGGTTTGATGTTGGGAAAACTAAGTTAATCGGCCCAGATATGATTCAGCAAGCCATTGATAAGGTAAAGCTTGTTCGGGAAAGGTCATTAACAACTCAGAGTCGACAGAAGTCGTAGGCAAATAACCGACGTCGACGCTTAGAGTTCCAGATTGACGAGTGGGTATTCTTGAAGATATCACCCATGAAAGGTGTAATGAGATTCGACAAGAAGGAGAAGCTTAACCCAAGATATATTGGACCTTATTACATTGTTCGTAAGGTAAGCAAGGTTGCCAATGAATCGGACCTACCCTTTGATCTGGAAGCAGTACACCCAGTGTTTCATGTGTCTATGCTTCGCAAATGTATTGGTGACTCTTCTAGGGTATTCTCTGTGGATGATGTCCAGGTAACGGGAGAGCTATCGTACGAGGAGAACCCTATAGCTATACGGGATCGTCAGGTAAGGAGGCTGCGTACTAAAGACGTGGCTTCTGTTAAGATATTGTGACGGAACAATAACAGGGAGGAGATGACTTGGGAAGCTGAAGAGGAGATGAAGAAGGAATATGATTGGTAGATGAGACTGCATGTTATAGTAATAAAGGAAACCCCCCCCCCCCGAGACCCTTATAAGACCTTATGAGACTAGTTTAACATTCGAGGACGAATGTTCTAAAGGGGGGAAGGATGTTATATCCCGTATTTTGTACATTGGGACATTCCGAGCTAACCGTGAAAAGTTAAGGACAAGACTATTTTGGAATACGAGGTAGAGACTTTTGACCTCCGACTTTGTTTTAAGGCACAAGTTGCTTATAATTTTATTGGTATGGAATATCAAGGAAGATTAGGGGTTAAAAGTGAATTAAGGAAAGTTATTATTTCATGAACCATAGCCATATATGGCCGTGTGGCATGTGTGGGGCTACCACCCATGGCTTGGCTAATTTTGATTGATCCAAGCCATGTGTGGGGCATGGTACACTTGGATGAATTATATATGTGGATACTAGATGACTAGCAAGACATATTCATCATCTTTTCACACTTAGAAGCTTGGAGAAACTTGGAGAAAAAGAGAGAGCTATATTCGGCCATGGCTGGCCGAATTTGAGGTCCATGAGAAGTGATCAAAAAATAATTTTCTTCTAGCTTTTCAACCAATTGGAAGGTCCTTATTAACGTGGAGTAGTTGTTGGAGCAAGCAAAGCATTCGTTCTTGCAATTTACAACCCTAGCCAAGTTGAAGAACTAAGTGGAAAAGGTAAGGTTTAATCTTCTTTTACATGTGTCATGGATGGTTTATGCGTGTTGTAGTGTGTAGAAATGGATGAAATTCATGAAATCATGTGTGTTGGGTTGTGGCCGTAGGGGCTGTTTTTGGTAGGTTATGGTGAATTGATTTTATTTAGTATTTTTTGGTTGTTGTTGTTGTGGATTCTATGATGCAAATGAAGGTTTAATGATTCAAGTTGAAGTTGTAAACGTTTGTGGGTTGTTTTAGAAGCTAATGTGATTTTAATATAGTTTCTTGTATTTGTGAGAATGATGTTGTTAACGTGTGGATTGTTGGTGTAGTTCATGAATTTGGAAGAAAGAAATGTGTTGTTGTTGTTCCTATTGAAGTTGGAAGGTTTCGGGTAGTGTAGTATGTTGGTTGGGTTGTTTTGAATATTGTGCGGATTGTTTGAAGTGTTCTTGAATCTTGTTTGAATGGTTTCGGATTAGTACTTGAATGTGTGAGCATTGGTGTTGGCTTGATTGTATGTGGTTGATTTGAACGTAAATGAAATGCCGTCGAATTATATAGAAAGGAATTACTAACGTTAGAATACGTTTTGAATTACTTGTTGATGTTGTTAGTATGGTTGTTGGTATTGTTGTTGATGATTTGGCCGAGTTGAATTCTCGGGGTTTGTTGAATTTATAGGGAAATGCTGCCCGAATTTCTGTAAATAAGTGCTAGCTTAGAATTGATTCCTAAGTGCCTATGGCTAATGTTTGGTATCTAATGACGTTGTTGTAGATCTTGGAAGCCGAGACTTAAGTTACGATTAGCTTAGGAAGTGGACAAGGTATGTAAAGCTTAACCTTTCTTTCTTTTGGCATGTCTTAGATGTAAGTAAGATATGATACGAGCCTTGGGGTAACTCTATTCTTAAGATCCGAGCATGTCTACGATTCTTATTCACTTCTTGATTCCCATTCTTAATATAGTTGAGCTATTGTCCTTGTGTCTTTTGTATGATTGGATAATAAATGTTGCATAAAGAGTTCTTGTTCTAAAGGATTCTATGTCGAATAAGGTCCGTAACTTTCATATAAGGGCTCGGATCGCTTTGATACGTTCGTAGATTCTATAACGAATAATGTCTCTAACTTTCATAAGAGGGCTCGGATTGGTTTGATACTTGTCCATGATCCCCGAGACTTTCTCTTTATAGTTCTAACGACTTTTTGAAAGAACGGATTTAACATGACTATCGTCTTAACCCTCGAGCGTTGATTTGTTATTTATCTATCGAGTCCGGAATGATGGTTTATATGCATATGGTTACTCACTACTCGCTCGTGCATTAGCGTTGTTACATCTTTCGCCGAGTCCGGGCCGGTTATGTCATCGTGCGCACTTTCATTGCATTATTCACCGAGTCCCCCGCTAGAGGGGTGGGAACAAGTATATATATATATATATATATATATATGATATGATGTGTTTCCGAGTATGATGTGTTCAAGTGATGTGTTCGGGAGTATGATGTTTTTCGAAGTATGATGTGTTCGGAGTATTATGTGTTACGGAGTTATGCAATATTCATATGATGTGTTATGGCGCCAAAGACGGGGTGGCGGCCATGTATATATATAGTCCCTATATATATATATACGTTACGTGTATATGTATTTGATGATTTTATTTTCCGAGTCCCTCACTAGAGGGCGGGACACGTTATATATGCATATGTACATGATGATTATCTCACTTATGTCACTAAGAATCCCATAATGGGGTTGGATATGATGTTGATGCATGATTTATGTTTCAGGCAAGCCTTGTGACTTTCTATATCATTTATTTCGATGATCTGTTTCTTGTATTTCATACTTTATATACTCGGTACATATTCGTCGACCCCTTTCTTCGGGGTCGCGTTTCATGCCATGCGTGTGTGTATATAGATGAGTAGAGGATACTAGCGAGAAGATGTTCCAGGTTTGGATTGGCGAGCTCCATTTCCTTAGGAGTCTTTGCCGAGTCAGAGTATCTAGGTTATGGTATCTTGATTTATGTTAGAGACTTTGCAGACAGAGTCATGTATAGAACATGTTAGTCTTGTAAGCGGCTCCGTAAGCCGATGTATCATTATGCATTTTGTTACAGATTTCATATGTTTACAGATTTTACTTGATTTGAGAAAGACGAAAAGCATGTTTTTTAAAAAAACTTACGACCATTATGATTATGAGTATCACGAGAATGCAACGGGTTCGCTCGGCCCTAAGTAAGGGTCTGGTGCCCATCATGCCCTATCGAAAGTTGGGGTGTGGCAATCTTGAGTTGTTTTAGCAATTGAATAATGGGTTTGATCACCTAGAGCTTGAATTGCATGTCCCATCCTTTAATTTTCCATTTTACCTTTGTGGGCCCGTTTTCCTAATTCCATGAGTTAGGATTTGACCTAACTAGAAGTATAGCAATATGGGTATCGTTCTTCTTGATTTCTAATGTTGAACTCGAATATGTTTACACCTTGAGTGTTTGCAGGCGCAAAGAAAGGGCAAGGCCAAGGTGTGACGGTTCGTGGCTCCTGTTCGGCTTTCTAGATAGGTGACAACTTACCTTTTGGTTAGACTTCGGTTAGCGAATCATATGTAGAGTTAGTGATTGTCGGAGAAAGCATCTGAACCTTCGGGTATGGAGTTGGGATGGAATACTTAGGTTGGTATTGTTGTTGACTATGGCTTATTGCCTTATTATGTTCTATTGAGTTGTTGCTTATTTTTGAGTTATTGGCTTGTCGCCACGTGATTGATTCTAGAGTTGATGCTTAGTGATTATGTTATGTTTCAGAGAGCATATTTATCACGATTGAGGTTGTTGGAAAGGAAAGAAAGGTAATGATATTGATATTGTGATTGAGATATGTGTCTATGTGCGGCACCATTGATTCATATATTCTTGTTGGCATTGGTATCATGCATTCACTCATTTGTACATATATTGGGATCGGGTTGCGCGCCGTAACACTTACTGGGATTGGGTTGCATGTACTGTAACACTGACTGGGATCGGATTGCACGTTCGGCCACATTGACTATTGGATGGGGCTGTACGCCTCAATAAGTACATTGACTTAGCGTTCCCCCATGGGTCATGACTGTCGAGGCGACGAGATATTCCGCTCGAATCTTGCATTCATCACATAACTTCATATGGCATTGTATTGGACTTGTTTGTTGATCTTTGGTGATATGTGTACTTGATAGTGGTTCTTGAGATTGTGTTTCGGACTTATAGTGGATTTGAGGTGATATTCTAGACTTGGTGATTTGATACTGGATTTGATACTTCGGACTGTGTGAGTTATATCTTATTTTGAGCATGCCTACTTTTTCAGTCTCATTCTTATATATATGATTATCTAACTATTGTCGGCCAATGATGCCTAGTCAGTACGTGTTGTTGTACTGATTCTACCTTGCTGCATTCTTTTTTTAGTGTAGAGTTTGTGATCGATCGACTTCCTCTCTTCGTGGAAATTTTGAGTCCGAGGTAGTTTGACGAGCATTCTAGGGTGAGCACTTGGATTGATTCGCTGCCCAACTCTTATCTATTCCTGTCTTTATATTCTATCATTTAGACAGTTAATTATGGATATTTGAGACTTGTATTCCCTAGACATTATGTAGTGGCTCTTGTACTATTCAGGCTAGGTTTTGGGATTCGATGTATCTTCCGCACTTATTATATTTATCTATTTATGTTAGACTTTTTATGTAATTCTAGGTGATTGGATTTGTTTTATTTATTGCTTGGTTGTGAATAAGGGCCGGGTTCGCCTACCGAGGTGAGAGGTGGTAGGTGCCCATACGTTCCCCTAGTTGGGGCGAGACATTTTAGACTTTAAAAGAGATCCTCATCTTATCGGTAGAAAAAGTGTGTGGTGTACTAAGAAGTTCTTGTCAATGCCCTTGAATTCAATTTCGGTGGACGAAGGCCAAATATTGATGCACGTGCCATGTTATCTTGTGCTAGAAAATCTGAAGTCTTTAGTATGATGATTTACAAAATGGTCCCAAGAAATCAGATACCATGAGGACTTGAAAAACAATGAGTGTGGAAGTATACTTACCAGCTGCTTTGAGCTCCTTTCAAGGGGAGAAAAACTTGAAGACTGCCTTTTCCATCTTCTCTTTTGTTGTCAAACTTTTAGAGAATACTTACCATCCGCTTTGAGCTCCTTTCAGGGGAGAAGAACTTGAAGAAGCCCTTTTCCATTTTCTTTTTTGTTGTCAAACTTTAGAGAATAGAAGAATTTGCAGAGTAACCTTAACCCTATAATATTAAACGAGAATGTATAAATGAGGACAAGATTACAAAAATATTAAGATGAGCATTCACTTTTTTCCTCTAGCATGTGACATATATTTCTATGTACCACAGAAGAGAACAAAATGGGAGCCCAAGTCTGAAGGCACATTACTTAAATCTAACCTGGATACTGGATGATTTGTTATTCTCTATGAGGTTGGCAATGATTAAAGGATATCATCACTTTGATTTGTCACAGGAACACTTCCTCTCCCTATCAAGCTGTAAAAAGGAAGTCGAAAGTCCACAATTTGCTCAACCGGTTACAGAGTCCCAGTCGTCATGGGAACACTTACCGTGTGAGAAGAATGAATATGGAAATTTTGGCACACAACCTATGTCTGCATCAAAGGTGAAACAAATGAACCAATGGAACTTCACACTGAGGATGTTATCTCGTTTTTTAAATATTTGAGTAGTCTAATATTATAGAATTGCGATAATTTTAAGGTTCCCTCTGCATCTGATGATGTTATCTAATTGGGGTTTTCCCTCAAATCCTCAGCAACTTGGCAAATGAACTCAATATTATATAATTTATCTCTGTGTTGCATTGGTTGATAGAGATATCTTGATTACTTGTATTGATCATCTATTCTTTTGATTTTGTGTTGTCAAGTGAAGATAGGGAGAGCTTCATGCGGGATATTCTTTGTAGACGTCTCTTTTAATCAAGTGGCGGGACTGCGCTCTTTGACCTTCCTTGAACAGGGTTTGAGTCTACATTGCGGCTCGCTATGATCTCGATGATGTCATACTGTAGCGTCCGTTGAATAAACACTAAATCATATTATTGGTGATTTCTTAATCACTGTTTTGATGCTAACTCACCTCACATCTGCTTGTTTTTTTTACTATATCCCTTCTAAACCCCCAAGGGAAAGAGGAGGGCAGGGTACAGAAGATACACATTTGGATTACAATGTGCTTATTTTCTGCTCTGCCTATGTTCCCCTTTTCCTTCACCCGCTTCTATTGAGCTCTTTTTCAACTGAAAGCTGTGTTGTGGTTACTTCTAGTTTTTTGCATGAGACATGTCACCCTCTGCTGCAAATTGACAGGTCAATCATTACATTGGGAGAGGGCATCTTTTTAAGCACAGTATTATCTTGATCAAAGCCTGGTGCTACTATGAGAGTAGGATTCTTGGTTGATCTCAACTAATACATTAGAGATATTTGTCTTGCGTGTAATTAATCAGATTCATTCTTCTTTAGATGGCCCTGTGGTGGTAAGTCTGTTCAGTTAATTTTTGTTATTTCAACATAAGGAATAATAACCAAATGTGATTGGTGATTTTATAGGTCTTGTATAAGTTCTTAGACTAATATCACACATTTTACTGGGGAAACTATGACATTAGTATATATGGTCCAGTTGCGATAAGTGCCTACAGAATATTGTCGGTGAGATAAAAAAGCAACTACTATGCAAGCATGTTGCACATGATTTTCTGAAGATTATAAAATGAATATTAGATTATCTGGTCTAAAAGTTTATATAACGATAATTTAGTAATGAAATACGAAAAAAAATCTTTTAAAATTTTCTTATTATAGAATTTGTGATGTTAATATTGCGTCTAATTGTCACTTCAGTGGTCTTTCTTTACTTGTCCTTCATATTTTCTCCTTTAATATAGAATTGCTTTTCGTTTAATTTCATGGCAAGAATTAGAATAGTTATCTTACTATTGAATCTCCTAGGTAGATTCATATTTTTCATTTGTGATATGTTGTTTTTTTATTTGTTGCTACTACTCTGACAAGGTATTTTTCCATGCCCTTTGATCACAGTAGAGACACCAATAAACCATGAGAATGAGATGCTTGCCCTCAGTAATGAACTTCTTGATCGCTGCCTGGAATGTTCAATGGTTCAAATGAGGGTTGTCGAGTATAAGGAAGTCTTCTCACAAAAATATTTTAACATAGTGGATCCTCTGAAACAGTGTAATAACCTTTGAGCATTGTGTTACCAAAGGTAATTGATAATTTTATTCCACAGAATTGACCTTTTGGTAACGTTGCACGTAATATTTAACGCTTCCAAAAGCTACATATGGATTTCTTACATCAGATTAAATACTGTCTCTTAGGATTTTATTTTTCCCTACTTCAAAAAGATTCTCATTGGAAGTTACAACTTTTTTATTTTAAATGACATGTTAGAAAACATTTAATTTAACACATAATTCTTAATTACCACAAGCACACACCACCCTGCACATAATGCACACACCCTGCACTGTTTTGAATGGTGAAATTCTTTCATCTTTCGGCAGAATATACATTTAGTTTTCATTTTTCATTTTTTTTTCCTTTTTGTACCAGAGGTGGTGCTGGTAACAAGTTTTAGAGAGATTCATCGAATGCTCTTTATCGAAAACAGATTCCTCAAAATCTATTGCATTTGTCTTTTTCTCTGGCGGTTATTGCCATGTTTCAGAGTTATGAATGAGTATGAAGCTATAGCTGTCAGCACCTACCAAATGTTGAACAAAATGTAAGTATATAGATTCATTAAATGTTTAAAAAGATTTTAATCCCCAGATCGATGAGATACCCCTAATTTTCTATTGAGTAAGAGGGTAAAGTCATCCTAAGATAGACAACAAAATTTTCAAGAAGAGGGATGCTTCAGAAATTGACCTAGCCCTTTACCTCTTTATACAGTGGCCAAACATCATCTTGACCATTTTATTGGAGATGAGTTTTATCCAGTTGTAGCACCTTTTCTCATCTATTCTTCTGTTGCTTTTCTCTAAATTAATCAGATGTCACTTCAAATTTATTTAAGGAATTAAAGAGCTTCTCATTATCATCCAAATTTTTTTCTCCGTCAAGCTTTCTCTCTTGATTTACTCGCAGATTACATAGATTTTTTCTAACATTTTAACATTGTGTCAAACAGCTTGCATATTTACTAGAAAAAAGAAAACAACTTGCAATTTCGTTTTACTTCCTTTAGTGACTTTTTTCACCTGAAGGGTCATTGATTTCCAGTCTCTTTCGGTTGAATTTGTACTTATGTTTGTCGGGAATTTCGGATGCTTACCCAAGTTTAGCTTGCTTGAGAAATGGCATCCAATACCAGCTAAAAGTGATTGGTTCCTGAGATCTTGGGGGAGGAAATACACTCAATTCTCCACCTGATCCACAATCCTTTGAGTAGCATTTCCTATGTATCTGAGTTTAGATACTGATTTCAACGAGATCAGTATCTGTAGCACCTTTTCTCATCTATCCTCCTTATGTTGTTTCTGTCTAGATTGATTAGATATCACTTCAAATTTATTTATGAATTAAATAACTCATTCTCATTCTCATCCAATTTTTTTCCTCCTTTAAGCTTTCTCTCTTGATTTGCTCACAAGTTACAGAGAATTTGTTCTACCATTTTTACATTGAGTCAAACAGTTTGCATATTTACCCAGAAAAAAAAAACAACTTGCAATTTTTTTTTACTTCCTTTAGCAACTCTTTTCACTTAAAGGGTCATTGATTTTTCTGTCTCTTCTGGTCTGAGAAATGACATCTCTGGCTGCTAAAACTGATTGTTTCTGGTAGAACAGGAATAGAAATAAGATTTGTAGATAGTATATTATATGAAAAAGGATTTAGATGTAGTGTCTATAGATTGAGCTCAGTGTGATAATGTAGATACACAATTCAATAATATTTTTTTCCCATAATTTCTCACATGGTATCAGAGCTTTGGCTAGAAAATATAGTTGTGCAAACTACCAGCTTCTTATGACGTGAGGGCTTTTTGCATCGATCTCTCTCTCAGGTGGGTCTCTGTGAATATTAATACCACCACAAGGTGGAGAAAACTCCGGCGACAAAAGCTGCCGGCAGACTCGACGCCATGCATCGTCACGTGCCGACAGAAGCTGTGTCTCCGGTGTCTCATTTGATCCACGCGGCATGCATGCAAGACCTCTTCCGGGTAGATTTCAAAGTAGATCTTAGGTTGCTTGAGAATTCCGAGGCACTTGTGCTATTTTGTTAAAGATTGCGACTACCAGAGCCTTAATCCGGCCACTCCAACCAGTTTTCCAGCATATTCAACCTCTATTTTTAGGTTCTTATGGTACGCTTGGCCTTTTTGGGCGTAATCCAACCGATTTCAAGCGATTCCAGGATCCAGATTCATCTCTCTAATCCACATGTCTTTTAGGTGTAATATTTTTAATTCCAAAAATATGAGAGTTGAAAATTCAAGTCCTGTTATTACTTCAGAACCCTTAATGAGGAGATCAGGAAATCGCATCACCATCTTCGAAGAATCGATGGAGAGGAGGTCAGTTTGGAAGATTTCGACCCAAGTGTAGTTATTGTAATAGGCTTGGACACACTATGAAGTATGTCATTCTCTGCATGGTCGACCACCCCTGAATGCTCATGTTGTTCAGACTAACACTACAGGCAACAAGGGGTTTATTTATCTGAAGAGGAAAACAATAAGCACTTTTAGTATCGAGCAAGCAAGCATACATCTCCACAAGTAGCCTCAGTCGCACAGTCTAACACCCCTGGATCGTGGGTTCTTTACTCCGGCTATTCTGATTATATTTATGGTGATAAATTGCAAATTCTCTTCCCGCTGTTACTTTAGCCAATGGAGTTAAAACAAAAGCTGAAGGAGTTGGACAAGCTAATCCCCTATCCTCTGTCCTTCATCCTCATCCTGGTTTTTACATTTATTTATTACCTCAATTATATCAAATGTAAAAACTGAAAGAGTTGGACAAGCACAATCCAAGTCTTCTCGCTACTCCTTGTGCAGTTAGGGTACGCCCACCCCCTCTAAGATGGGTATTGGAATTTTTCTGCACCAAAAAAAAAGTTCGTTGTGATTTTGGGAGCATTATCCACATGGTTGCTTCCTTTTGAAAAAGAGATAATGGTTAAAAAAACACCTGAAGTTTACTTTTTTATGAGTTTCCTACCTGAACTATCATGCGTTTGCATTTCTTACCTGAACTACCACCAACTATTTACTGAAACACACCTCGAAGTTGACTAGACCAAGTGTTTAAATATAATCGCCAAAAGGCATGTGACAACTTAATTTTCCCATAAAATTTCATCCACGTGGAAGCTGACTCATTAATTTCGAGGTGTGTTTTGATAAATAGTTGGTGATAGTTTTGACAGAAAACATTAACACATGATAGATCAGGTAGGAAACTCGCTAAAAAGTGATAATTCAGGTGTGTTTTTGATCATTATCTCTTAATTTTTTAATTAATTTCTTTAACTATCCGTGTGGAGTGTCATTTGGCAACATTTTCAAACAAAAAAAGAGAAGTGTATACCACACACCATTAGATACTAGTCGGGGTGTGTTTTTATAAATTATTGGTAATAGTTCAGATAGGAAACACAAATACTTGATAGTTTTGGTAGGAGACTCGCAAAAAAGTGATACATTTTTTTTTATATCATTATCTCTTTGAAAAAAGTTGAGTTTGTTGCATTATTTTCTTGTTCTTATCTCCTTTCTGTAACTGAAACTTCTACCCATTAATTCATAGGTCTTCATTCAAAAGTCCAATACATTTAATTTGACCCCCTTGAACAATATTTTCCCTGAGAACTTTAAATATTAATACAAAGAAATAAATGATCACATTTTTTTTGTTTCTTTGATGACTTAGTGTTTTCTCTGATGTTATATATGAACCAATTGGCAATCTGCATCTAAATGGAATGAGTGGGTGGATATGATAATTAGAAATGAAAAAAACGAGTAGATGAAATATGGAGATTTGAGTAGAAAGCAATTGTTTGCCCCTCTTATTTGTTGTATATCCCTTTGATAGATTTTAGGTTGTGGTGTTATACATTAGAAGGATCTATGGAGTGCCATACAGTTCAAATGAGTCATTGCGAGGGTAAAGAAGAAGTCTTATACAATATCCTAACATAGTTGGATATAACCTGCATACAACTTTAACCAGTTTCTTGATTCTTTTAGTTAAGATAAAGATTTGGGCCTAATAAGTTTGGATCCCAAACACAACCGATTTAATCAATTGCAGTCTGCCTGCATAAGACAAGATTTTAACAGACTAGCATCTAAATTTTTCTGTAATCCTCTCTACCAAGGGCATACATTTTGCAACCGACAACTTCTTGGAGGAAAGGGGAACACCTAGATACCTAAAAGGAAGAGTTCCTTCAGAGAATCAAAGAGTGCTCAGAATTTCTTGTTATCTAAAAGGAAGAGTTCCTTCAGAGAATCCAAGAGTGCTCAGAGTTTCTTGTTTTACTTCAGGTTTCATAGCTGACATGTATATGGAACTCTTTTCTGCATTAGCTTGGTGCCCAGCAGCTAAGAACCTGTTAAATACCTCTTGGACCAGTTTGATGGATGGGATATCAGCTTTACAAAACATCATCAGTTCATCAGCAAAACATATATGTATCACCCACAGTCTTTTACACCTAGGATGGAATTTGAAGCTGTAGTTTGTAATCAATAAGTTTAGTTCCCTCTGGAGATATTCCATGGAAATAACAAATAGATAGGGTGACATAGGGTCACCCTATCTAATTCCCTTCCTCCTAGGAAAAGGTTTGTCCAAACCACCATTTAGAACCAAATAATATGACACAGTTGATATGCATTCCATGGTCCACATAATAAATTTGTAGGGGAATCCAAGTTCAACCATCATAATTTTCAAAAAACACCACTCTAGGGAATCATAAGCTTTCCCTAAATCAACTTTCATAACACATCTTGGGGAAAGTCCTTTTCTTGTGTACCACTTAAAAAGCTCATGACTAAATAAGATATTATCAGTGATACTTCCACCCTCCACAAAAGCAGACTGAGAAGGACTGATGATAGTACCAATAACAGTTTTAATCCTATTAGTCTGCACTTTAGTGATGATTTTGTAAAAGGTGGTGCAACAAGAAATGGGTCAGTAATCCTTAACCAGGGTTGGATTAGAGACCTTTTGGATCAAAGTAACTGCAGTACCATTGAATGACTTAAGGATTTTACCAGAATGTAATAATTCTTTCACTGCTCCTAGCACATCCCCCTTCACTATTTCCTAGTTTCTAGTAAAAAAATCAATCGGATAGCCATCTATACCAGAAGACTTATCAGAAGGCATACCTGATACAATAACAGTTATGGAAAAGAAAGAAAATGACAAGAAATTAAAGAGATAAATAAATTGACACAAGATAAATCACAAATAGGCAACCAAAACTCTATAATAGTTAAGACCTCCTAAATGTAATTAAACAAGCACCAATTTCTTAGGAAGACCAAGAGGGATTGAAATCCTTAATCACCTATCCTCTCAATAATCACCCAATCCAAGGCTAAGCAATCACTCAACTCTCAAGAGTTACAATATCTAAATATCAATAATAATAATCAAAATAGTCTAACCTTCCAAAATGAAATAGACTCCTATTTATACTAGAAATATAAAGAAGACAACTAAGTTATTACACTTCTACCCTTAATGAAGTAAGGGCCTTGTTTGGTTGTCTCCCTTGAACTTAAAATACGAAAATGCTAGCTTTTATGTAATAGCCTCCTTGCAAGCATAGCCATCTTCATTCTCTTTCTCCAATCTGTCTTCCCATGTAATCTTCCACACGTGGGATCTCCGAAATGGTGCCAAGGCATGCTCACGAGTGCTCAACTTCATGTATACTCCTTGTGATATTTGGAGATCCTCGCCTTGCTTCCACATAGGTGACCTTGGGGAAACTAGGATTGCATCATTCTCCCCATCTTGAAAGAAATTTGTCCTCAAATTTGAGGGATCACCTACACACATCCAACAAGAGCACAACAGGCCACCACTACAAGACTCATTAGTACTAAAGAGATCCGCGAGGATCATTTCACAATGACAATCATCATAGGTAAAAAAAAATAGTAGAGGAATGTGTCTCTCAATTCAACATCAAGTGTAAAATACCGATTGGACATAAGAGTCTTATCACATGCACAAGGGACTTCACAAGTAAACAAAGTGGTATGGAAAGAATCAAACAATGTCGTACTATCAATGTAGCCATCAACAAAGTCACTCACAACATCAAAGCCTTGTTTCTTGATTAAATTATGACTACCCAAATATGACACTACACTCACATCACCATAAAAGACTCCCCCACTATCATTTTTAGCAAGAAATGGGTCATAGCCGGAGGGTCACTCGATTGAAGCCAAGAACGAATATCATCATCATACTAGGTGGGCATAATACAAAGACTCACAATCATGGACACTAAAAATTGAAGGGTCACTAATAGGATTTCGCAAATGGTCAAGAAAGTCAATTCTCCCATCAACTAGTGGTGCATCCTCCCTTGGTATACCTATGTCATTAAACAATTTTGAAGATTGATCACTATCCCAAAGTGGATTGTCATAGATTTTGTAGTCACTTAAGGAAGCTACATCAACATCATAACATACCAAACAACTAGAAATAATCTTATCATCATCATCAATTATGGCATGGTCATTAGGGAGAGAATAGTTACTAGACACGGAGTTGTCAAAACATTGGTATAATTCTCAATTGGGTAAGGATGATAAACATCAAGCTTAATGTGAGGTAAACAATCACTCACACTCAAATTGTCATCCAAATCAACCAAAGAAGTAGAAATACTATGAAAAGGGCGTTTACCTTGTTATTCATTCAAAGGATCCTCTTCACCTTGAGTTACCAATGAAAAGTTCAATTGATCAATTGAAAAGGTGATTTTGACCTCCATTCTTTCCCTCAAGCATGGGAGTCCTCATACGAGGACTCATTTTCTTGGGTACCTACAAAATAGTCCTTTTGACAAGAAGAAAACTCAAAGGGGTTAGATGGGTTTTGTGCTCCCTTACACCTCTCTCTCTTTTGTCTCTCAAGGCCATGAGACCTCTCGGCCTCACAAGGAGCAAGTTTCTCTCTCACTCCATATAATTTGGTGTGCAAAGCTCCCCTTCTTGAGGCATGGACATACATGTCAACATCCTCCTTGTTAAACACATTAGAACGGTGACTTCACCATCAATCCCCATATCGTCTCCATCACTACTAAGTTAATCATTTTCATGATTTCCCTCATCATCTCCCTCCTTACATTCTCCTGCATCATCACTACAAGTGTCTTTCAAAATAAAAGCTCTTCGATTAGGGAATTCACTTGCTCTATGGCCAAAGCCATGACATTTAAAGCATTGGATAGGAGTATCTTTTGTACCTCCTTCCTTTGGGACAAGATTTGGGCTTCGTGGATTCTTGCATGGTGCCCTTATTCTTTTGCCAATTGGAGGAAGAAGTTCCAATTTCTTTGTTGTTGTTCAATGAATTTATGTAGCCCATCGACTTATGAATTTTGTCTTCCTTGAGACCCTCCTCTATTTCAATAGCCGCTTCAAGCGTTTCTTCAATGTCTTGATAGTTGTGGAGTCTCATTTGCGAGACAATTTCTCCATTTAACCCGACTCGACACCTAGTCATAGCATTCAATTCATTCTCTTCAAAGTCGATTCGCATCTTCATAAGTTGGAACTCATCATAGTATTCTTCCACACTCGTTTTGTTTTGCTTCAAGGTATATACCTTCTTGAATTGCTCTTCCTTGTGGCGTTTGGTAATGTACTTACGCTGCATGGAGTCATTTAATTTATTCCCAGGAGGTGTGGGAGGAAGTCCAACAATTCTTCTTGCCTTCACTTGAGTTTCCCACCATGTGGAGGCGTACCCTTCGAATTGAGCAATGGCGTAAGATGCCTTTTTCACCTCAGACATTTCATTCGTCAAGAAGATTCTATTACAATGCATCACCCAATTAAGAAAAGTATCGGGGTCACTTCCCCCTTTGAAGGTCGGGAGACTAATCTTAATGGAATTGAGACTCGTGTCTCGCCTTTCTCCATAACCATGGTTCCCATTAAATTCTCCATCATAATCATAACCTTGATGGTCACGACCTTGGTACCCTTCACGAGAATGGTACCCTCCTTGCCTACCCATGTGAGGATTAAGGCCCCACCTTCCACCTCTACCTCGATAACCACCTTGTTCTTTCCCTCGTTGCCCCCATCCTTGGTTACCATAACGTTCATGTTCAAGCATAGCTTATTCTATCTCATCCTCATTAACTTTTTATTCATCCCGATTTGGTTGTTGGATGTTTGCAGGGTTTTGGGGTGGCATTGGTGCATTTGGATGTGGATCGTTTGGAGGTGGATTGTTTGGATGTGGGTCATTTGGATTTGGATCTTGTGGATGTGGGTTGTTCTGTTAGCCAATGGGAATGTTATTTGGTTGGATTAGGACGGTATTTCGAGGATTTATGTTTTGAGGGGTGTTTTGGGGAGTGGGATTATATAATTGATGAAAGGTGTCGGGTGACAATATAAGTGAAGTGCTTCGAGTAGCTCCACTTGTACCTCCTTGGTATTGCACTCGGGGTGAATAGGATACCCCCTACTACCTCCTTCAAATGCTTCCACCCTACTTCCCAAGTTTTCCATCTGACCATCCATACTCCTTACCTTGTCACTCAAGGCTTGCAACACCCGCATCACATCAACGAGTGTGAGTTCCTCGGTGGAAACTTGTGTTCCATCCTCCGTAGTCATAGTACCTATGAAAGACACTCAACAACAAACAAACACGTTAGGTTAATAAAATCAACTCACAATCTCTCAAGTATGCGCTCCTTTGATTGCCTCACAATTTGCTTCCACCAAAGATTGTGTGCTTGTTAATGTCAATTAGTCACAAGGGTTCAAATGCTATTCTTGGTCGGAATCGATTCTTGTTAGACTAAGAAAGACAAATGACTCAATTCAATTTAACGAACTTGAACCAAGAAATTAACAACGAGGCAAAAATGAAGAAAAGCACGAAAGAAATGCGGACACAAGAACTAGTAAACACAAGTAGGAACAACTACTAAATGACTACTAGTTGAGAGGCAAAAGAAAATGGAATGCTAAAATCTGAAAATAAATAAAATTTTGGGCCCGGGTAGGTGATAGCTTGAAAATGCGGCCTTGAAGCCCCAATTGATCCAAGGTATCAATTTAAAATAATGAAAATTTTAAAATTTCTATACTCGTTTTTTTTTTTGCTCCCTACCAAAGGATTAGGGACACAAAACCAACAACTAGGGTCAAGATTATTTTTTGAGAAATGGAAAGGAAATGAAACTTGGATCAATGTAGAATACCTTGTCTTATACGACCTCACTTATACGGTCCGTATAAAGAGGTACGGTCCGTGTAAAGCGTTCATATTTGAAGATGTCACTTTAAGGCAGAAAGTTCACCTTGTCCCATGCCTTATACGACCTTGCTTATACTGTCCGTACAAAGAGATACGGTCCGTGTAAGTGTCCGTATATAATGATGTCACTTTGAGGCAGAAAGTTCACTTTGTCCCTTGCCTTATACGACCATACTTATACGGTTCGTATAAAAAGATACGGTCCGTATTTTGTGACTGTTTTTAATGATGTCACAAACAGTAAGTGCTCTTTCTTGGACCCCAAAATATGGCCACTTATACGGTCCGAATTTTATGTACCCTTTTTCTGCTACAGTGATTCGTCTTGAAGCTCGAATTTCTTGGAATTTGGACCAACTTTCCTGATTTTCCCTTGTATTGTTGGACCCACACAACTTAGTATTACCCCTTTGAGGTAGAAAAACACTTTTCCCCAAACTTGGCTTCAAAACTTTGGATCAAATGGCCCTTTGGAGAGTCTTCTTCCTTATGAAGATTTGAAGGTCTTCAAGAATACTAAGAATTTCAAATTTTCAACTACCTCAAAATCAACTCATTTTTCCTTCAATTTTCAGATCTAGACTCCCCTTCACTTGTAGAATAAAGCCCAATAGGTTTCAAGTTCCAATTTCAACAAAATTTCAAGACCCACCAAATTTTCTTCAAAACTCTAACCCAACAATGGTAGATCTCTCAATATTGACTCAAATGACACGAAACTTTGGATTTGAAACCCTAAGACACTAAGAAACAAGAATCTAAAGTCAAATCAACAAAACAAACACAAAACTTTTGGGGTTTTTCAAGAAATTTTTGATTTTTGATTTTTATTTTTATAGTAACAAACCCTAGGCTAGATTTGATAGAACAAATCTAATCCAAGCTCTGATACCAATTAATACAATTATGGATATGGAAAACAAAGAAAATGACAAGAAAATAAAGAGATAAATAAATTGATACAAGAGAAATCACAAATAGGCAACCAAAACTCTATAATAGTTAAGACCTCCTAAATGTAGTTAAACAAGCACCAATTTCTTAGGAAGACCAAGAGGGATCGAAATCCCTAATAACATATCCTCTCAACAATCACCCAATCCAAGGCAAAGCAATCACTCAACTCTCAAGAGTTACAATTTCCAAATATCAATAATAATAATCAAAAAAGTCTAACCTTCCAAAATGAAATAAACTCCACTTTACTAGAAATATAAAGAAGACAACTAAGTTATTACACTTCTACCCTTAATGAAGTAAGGGCCTTGTTTGGTTGTCTCCCTTGAACTTGAAATCCGAAAATGCTAGCTTTTAAGTAATAGCCTCCTTGCAAGCGTAGCCATTTTCATTCTCTTTCTCTAATCCGTCTTTCCATGCAATCTTGCACAATTGGGATCTCCGAAATAGGGCCAAGGCATGCTCACGAGTGCTCATCTTCATTTATACTCCTTGTGATCTTTGGAGCTCCTCGCCTTGCTTCCACATAGGTGACCTTGCGGCAACTAGGATTGCATTATTACCCCTTTGATTGCAGCTAGAATTTCTACATTAGTCATATCTCTGATCAGGTCAAACTTCTGTTGGTAAGAAAGACAAGGTCCTCTTCTAATAGTTTCTGAATTTAGGCATAGCATTTCTTCGACGGCGGTAGCATCCATAAGCTCTGAAGAAAGATGTGAATTCACTTTAACCGACAGGTCGGTAATTTTGAGCCATTGTCAGCATACACAGAAGTTATGGTGTTTCCACTTGCCCTTATCTTGCATTGGGCATGCAAGTACTTGCTATTAGAATCCCTACTAGTGATCCAATTAGCCTTGGATTTCTATCTAAGGGCTAATTCTTCAACATTGCTCCATTTTGCAATCTCCAACAAAGTGGCTTTTTCTTGGTCTATGAGAGATTGATCCATAGGTTGAACCCTCAAAGATGCTTGAGTGATCTCCAGTTTTTGACTAGCCTGTCGGAATTTTTGACCATATGAGGCTAGGTAGTTATTTAACACCTTCAAATTCTTCAACTTTCTCCACAGGTTATACATCTTGGTTCGTCCAACATTTTGGGCCCAAACAATTGCAAGTATACAGAAAAATCTGGGTGGTTCATGACAGTGCTAAATAGCTTGAATGGCTTAGGGTGTGTGTGAACTTGAGGATAATACTGTATCAATATTGGTGAATGATCTGACATACCAGGGTTGATGAAGTCAACTTCCACATGGCCATAAGACTGGAGCCATTGGGAGCTGCCAAAAGCCCAATCAATTTTAGAATACACCCTGCTGGTAGCCTGCTGGTTGTCACTGAAGGTGAAATGCCATCCCTTGAACTTCAATGGGGTCAGTTGTAAATTATCAAAACAATCTCTAAAATCCTGAGTTTTAGTAGGCAATACAGGAGAGCCTAGTCTGTCTTTTGAAGAAAGCATGGTGTTGAAATCTCCACTGATGAGCCAAGCTCCTTGAATGCTACTCCCAATCTGATTGAGATATGTCCATAGGGATTGTCTTTGCTGTGCTTCATTCTTAGCATATACAACTGTTAAGAATGCAGTGAAGTTTGTGTTACTTTCCACCTTACAATGAATTTGCTGCTCAGTATTTGTCAAAACTTGTAACCGTATAGTTTGTTTCCACAAGGGCCAAATTCTTCCATTATAAGCCATGGGATAGTTGCTACAATAGTTCCAGCCCTTGGATACTTTGGTAAGAATGCCCTTAGCTTTAGGTTCCTTTGTTCTTGTTTCTAAACATCCAAAGATATCTATCTTGTCCTTTTACATAAAGATATTCAACTCCTTCTGCTTTTGGGGCTGATTTAAGCCCCTTACATTCCAAGTAGTGATAATCATGGGGGGTGGATAAGCCCCAGATCCTTATCATGAGGTTTAGAAGAGCTAGGCTTAGCTCCATTCCCATCTAACACATCAAATCTATTAGCAGTCTATACCCCTAAATCTTGATTTGAACACCACAGGTTTGGCAACTGTGATTGAGCAGAGTTTTGTTTAGGTTTCCTTGCTCTCTTATTTCTTCTGCATCATTCCAACAAGCCTCAACAATATGACCAAATTTCATACAACTAGTACAAAATTTTGGTTTCCAATTATATTCAACAACTGGTTGGATGGGGCCTTGTGGTGTGAGTAGTTCAATAGACTCATGCAAATGTTGGGACACATCCACATCCACAAGGATCCGAGCATAAGAGATTTTATGCATGTTTTCTGTGAATTTATCAGTGGACATTGGTTTACCCAAAGGCACTAGCAACCTTACTTAGTGCTTCACTAGACCAATATCCCACTGGTAACCCCAGAAATACCACCCATAGAGGAATTGTGGTTATGCAATCAGGTTTAAAGTCGAAGTCAAAATGTCATTGTTGAATAATGAAGGGTTTATTATGGAAGGTGTAGGGGCCAACATCCTTCACTTTTTCACAGTCTTCGACAGAGGCAAATCAGAAGATATAATACCCATTGTCATGAACCAGAATTTAGGGCTTTGCAACAAAGCTCCAAGTACTAGTAACATAGGCCTCTATATAAGGTGTATCTCCCACAATATACCCAAATAAAGCAGATTTCATATACTCCTCTTGGGGTTTTAGGTCATCCTCAACAATACTAACATAGACTTTGCCATTTTTAGTTGTTGGAGAAATATAAGTGAGCGGCTTACCCTTTTGTGCCGATCGATTCCTTGAAATCATTAATCTCCAGTGGTGTGGGTTGCTCGTCTGACCGCTAGAATTCTGCTCCTTCTTCTCCTCCTTCTGCTCCTCCTTCTTCTTCTCCTCCTTTTTCTCTTTCACCTCTTTCTCTTTCTTCTTCTCCATATCCTTCTTCTCCTTCTCCTTGTCCTCTTCCTCTTCCTCCTCCTCCTCCTCATCCTTCTTCTGATATAGATGTACATACCTTTCAAGTAACATTCGATGCTTCCAAGAGGTAAGTGTAAAATTTCGTACATCAGCTGAAACTTTATCCCTGCTAAAAAATATTCTCATTGGAAGTCTTGAATTTTTGATGTTAAATGACATGTTAGAAAATATATTTGATTTTAACACATAATTTTATCATCCCACAGGCACGCACCTTTCACACAGCGCACGCACCCGGCACACAGTGACTAAGAAGAATAATGGCTTAGTGGTTACTTATTAGGGTAGGATATACACTCCCTTTACTTTTGAAGCTGATCAGTTCATTTGACCCTTGTGTTGCATGCCATTTCTATCGTAAACGGTATACTTTATCCCATGAATTTCAGACTTTAAGATAAATCCTCCCCCAACATGAAGAAAAAGTGTTGTGGACTAAATAAGTTCTTTGTCGATTCCCTTGAACTCAATTCCAGTGAACGAAGATCAGATGTTGATGCACGTGCCATGTTATCTTGTGCTATAAGATCATGTTCTCACTTTTATAAAATGTTATATTGCAGTTACAATACGAATAATTTGTGAGCTAACAAAACTTTATAGCCTATTTTTCCAAGCTTCTAAAATCAACTTATTTTCAAAAGTGTTTTTTCAAAAGTGATTGTAAATCAAAGTACTTTCGGCGAAAATCAGTTTGTGTTTGGCCAATTAATTTAAAAAACACTTTTGAGCAAAGAACTTGTTTTTGGCCTAACTTTTAAAAAGTGTTGGCCTAACTTTTAAAAAGTGCTTCTAAGTATATATTTTTCTAAAAAGTATTTTTCAAAAAAGTGCTTTTGGGCAGAAGCTATTTTTTAAGTTTCTGAAAAACTGCTTCTACTACTCCCCAAGCACTTATTTTCCCCCAAAAGCTTGGTTAATCACCTCAGTTTTTAAAAATAAGCACTTATTGAAAAAAAAAACAAGTACTTCCGGAGAAAAGTAAGCGTGGCCAAACAGGCTATTAATCTTGATACATTTTATATATGCAACCATTGATCATTAGGATTTTACAACTCCCAAAATATGATCTGAAATTCTAGTTGGAGTTCTGAATTTTCAAGCACTTTAAGAAAATACTTAATTCTTCCAAATTCAAATTGTCCTGATAAATTTATTATCAAATTATCTAGATTTATTTGATAGTATTTTACCATATGGTATTAACAAGTCCCATTATGAATCTATATATACATTTCAATGCTCCTCTTCTATCTTCATAATTAGATATTCATTCATATATTTTTGCTCCCGAAGAAAGTGTTTTTGTTGTGTGTGTACCAAACATGACTGCTTTTTTTTTTTTTAAATAGAAATTTCGATGAAAGTGAGAGAAAAGTGAAAAAAAAAAGAAAAAAGAAAAACTAGGTTGTTTTAAAAAAGAACAAGATTTGTCTATATATAGTCAAACCTCACTATAACAACTAAGTTTTTTAAACCGATTTTTTATGTTATATTTTATTTCTCTACAATAATATTTTACCTATAACATCAACAATCAACTTTATAACAATACGCTCTTTGTAAAATTACCTCCCATATAACAACTATCTTCTTTTTTTGATAATATAATAATTAACAATCTTTATGAAAAATATAATATCTATGATTACCAATAATAAGGGTAGAAATTTTGACCAAATATTTAATGTGATACTATAATATACTATAGTTATGACAGAATATTAGATATGAATACATATTTGTAATCCAAAAATGTCAATGTCTTCATCAATTAAAGCGTTATTTGACCACTAAGAGGTTGGAATGTACGAAACAAGCTACAATTATAAATTTCTTCCATCAATCTTGAAAGAATTTAATATTTAAGTAAATTTAAAATATGACATGTTAGAAAATATATTTAATTTTAACACATAATTTTAATCACCACAAGCGCACGCACCTTGTACACATCGCACATACCCGACACACAGTGACTAATGTTGCTTCCAAACGCACACGCAAGTATACGCGGTCGTACAAATAATATAGAATTTAAAGTCCAGATATCGTACCCACAGAGACTTAGATGTTATACTGTTCAACTAATTCAAATTCTATCACAATTATTCAAGAGAGTAAAACTCAAGGTGTTTTTGTTGTAACTAAATTATTGGTTGAAAGCAAAATTAATAAAATAACACTTTGTGATTTAGATGACTAGGACTAAGACTGTAAGGTTTATCAAATGAGAAATAGTTCCAGGGTTATGGCTTTTGAAAATCCATTCCAGTCTTCTAACAATTCTACCTATCTTATTTCCTGGGTTACTAGTTGACGGGTTAACTATAACTTTATAAGTATCTTCGAAATTGCTCACAAGCCTGTAGATGCTACTCTAACGCCTATATTCATATGGTCGCCAGAAAATAACACGAACGCATTTACTTCTCAGTATTCAACTAAGCAAGGCTGAAGGGCATATTCCTATCCTCATTAGCGAAACGATTATATCGAACAAGCTCTATCTTATTATGTATGGAAATTCCCTATCCCTAGTTCAATTCACACACTACAGATAGTGTGTAATTAGTGATCAAGTAATTAAACAGTATAAATAAGCAACACGAAAGTCAGAAATTTAATAAATAGAAATTGTAGTCAAACCAACTATCATGTCTTTGCCAAACCCCTAGAATAAAGAAGTTTAGCTACTCATGATTTGAGATGAGACAGAAGATTTCATGAGTAAACCAGGGTTCTATGGAGAAAATAAAATAAAAGCGACAAGAGAAGGGAGACGACGACTTACAAGTCTTGAAAATATCCCAGGACGTTGTTCCTAACATTAAAAACGTCTATTTATAGTCTAGGGTTAAAACTAAAATAAGTAGACCTAATTCCGATCAAAACGGGAAAAACTGGACGACACCCGCGTTGCTCAGGCATCGCGGGTCCAACGCAGGTGCTGTCTGAAATTTATAAATGCAAAAGTTCAGAGAGTGTGTCAAGGCGTGATGTATCAGCGATGCGGGCTCAAAGCTGGTCTGCCCCATCCGCGACGCAAGCTCAACGCATGTAGTCCTTCAGTGGCCCGAAATTTCTCTAAATGTCGCGTGATCTTCTCGTCACCTCGTGCAAGTGAAAGTCCCTCCAAGATTCAACCAAAATTGCTCGGTTTTCCATCATTTGTCGTCGTTGTACCTGAACACATAAAACATACCAACTAAAACTTGAATACAACGATTCCACTATGAATAACTCGATTAAAGTGCTAAGAATTAGAGGTAAAGTGACGCTAAACATAGATATTTGTGCAAATATCACCACCCCCACTTAGAATTTGCTGGCCCTTGAGCAAACACTTACCAATACCAACCTACCATAGTTTCACAACCTTACCATTTCAATAGGTCAGCTTAGGCTTCGCCTAATACGGCTATTTTCAAATACTTCAAGAACCAAACATCGAGCTAATTCTTATGAAAGCCATGCTAAAATCAAAATTTTCAGTTTTCAATACCAACAAACGACCTTCTAAAAAAAAAAAAAAGAAACACTTCACTTCCAAGAACGCATGACCCAAAGACACCACTCAAAACAACACAACTATGATACTTAACCAAGAATCCAACATCTCACCAATCTATTGTCAACTATGTGCCCTCACCGAAAGTGAGTTGTCCATATCACACAAGAATAAAAAATGGACATAAAATCAACAAAGACGCTCACTCTCACAAATAATATCACATGCCAAATATGACGACCCATAAGCTTGCCCGAAGTAATCACGTCACTAATTTAAGTGTATCAAACCTAGGATCAAGTAGGACTTAAGGGGTTGTAACGTAGGCTAAGGGGCAGGTAGGAAATATTTGGATAATAGTGACTATCCTCCCTAAGCACTTTAATACATACAACACTCATCATTTTTTTTTTCAAACCTCTTCACCAACCCCTAACACATACTAACCAAAACCAAATTTTCTCCCAAATCACGCCCATTTGTTTATTTACATTTAAGCACCACATTTATGACACCACAAGTTAGAAGGGAACTTTTATTTGACAAAATCAACCTTTTTTTCCTAGTTTTTTCGGTTCAAACTATTATTTTATTTTCTTTTCCCAACTAACAAGCGAAATTTCCTTTACTTTAGGTGCCCCAATAGACTTCACTAGCTTTCAACCAACACACCCTCCCTTTTTCTATCACATCCTAACTCCAATTTTAACAATTCATCATTAAAGTTGTCAAGGAGTACGCTGGATCAAAAATTGGCTAATTAGAATGAAAAGGCTACAGCTTATCAACTGTTAGCAAAGAAAAAGGCTAAAGGCCCAACGGGGCTGACTAGGGTAATATGTATGGGTCGGTAAGACAAGTTAGAATTTAGGCTAACAAAGAAATGCCTCTATCACGTCCTAACTCAAAATACACTTCATTTCGCTTTACGAACAAGCAGAGCAAGTTCTAGACATCTATACAAGGCATGGATCATACAACGATTTCTTACACACACATGGTACATAATCAACACAAGAAAGATCCATATTGTCCCTCGAATCAAGCAACACATATCAATCATGTCGAATGGGTTATACATGAGTCAAACAGAGCAAAAATTAAGTATTTCGAGAAAGGTTATATATTCTCACGGCATGCTTTCAATTCAAAATCAAGAATTTCTCATATTGCCAATATTTCACCTAACCCGAGCACCTAGCATTTGAATGGTCTTTTCCTATGGACTAATTTTTTCTCCAGATGGTCGTCATCCATCCGCCATTAGTAAAAGCCTCTTCTATGATCAAAGAAATAGAAAAAAACTACCTAGATACTTTATGCCACTACCGAGGGTCTAATAAACTAAAAAGTAAAATCTTTTTGATTTTTTTCAAGTTTTTTTAATTTTTTTTCCAGAAGTAATAAAACTAGAAATTCTAATCCTAAAATGTATATCAAAATCCAAAAAAAATAAAATAAAAAAAATCCTAAGGTTTATGCATCCTATCTCGAGACGCACCTCCCACCCTACACTTAATTTCATGCAGTTCCCTCAATGCATATTAAAAAAAGCAGAGTAAGGCAAGAGATACTCCATGGGTCCCACTAGGGCCTAGTCATCATCGCCATCGGCGACATAGTCAGCATCCTCCATCTGTTCCTCATCTTCCCCTTCCTCCTCCTTATCATCAGCACTCTATGCTTGTGACTCTTCTTCATCCCCAGCTTTGGTATCAACCTCAATGTAATCAGCTGAGTTAGTATCCTTATCCGCAGGTAAGCGAACCTCATCACCCAGGAACGCTCGAGAGTGCACGGTGTGCAGGGTTTGAACAAAAACACTCAAAAAATATAACTGAAAATTCTCACCAAAGAATCCATGCCATCTTGTGCAGTTGAGACAATGCAACAGATTGGGCTGATCTCTCCTCAGCATGGAGTAAGATGGTGCATAGGATTCTCCTCTAATGCTTTAAAATTGGATATATCTATCATATCATCGGGTGCCGTGAGGACTCAATCATAAGGCCATGCCAAAGAGGCTTCAAACTACAACATATAAGAAGTAAGTGTATTGCCGAAGCGTAATCGCTTGGCCTTTCCCTCATGAACGTTTTTCATTTCCTACATCATCCAATATCCAATATTCACAGGCTGCCCTATCATGAGAAAGTATACGAGGCACACTCTGTCCTTCCTTACCTCAGAATAGTGCTCATGTGGCATGATTCGATAATTCAACAGCCTCAACCATCACTACTCGAGCCTCAAGCCTCTTGGTTGAAGTTACTCATGCTCAGACTCTTATGCTTATGGGATTTTATTTCGTACCAAGCCCATGTGGCCTTTGAATCAGGCCACAAAGTGTTTCCCTAATGGCTTTAGTCTGGCCGATGGGCGAATTCTTTCAAAGGTTCAATTGGGTAAACCGGGACTCCCAGATGGTCACACAACAAGGTTGCCATCAAGGGTACCCACTATACTCTCAAATAAATGGATGGTGGCCAAACATCGCCTCCTTCTTCAATCGTAGCCTGAAAAGAATGTTGGGATACAACTCTAGCACTAGATCAATATTTGCTGGTCCCGGCATCTCAAAGATTGAAACCCACCGCATCTCTACGATCCTATTGTAAACATTCTTAAACTTGCGCTGCAGGAGGGTTGAGTTTATTTCCCGCTCATGGACATACCCCGCCGAGAGGTTGAATGGCTCGTACCACTCCTCCCCTACTACACTCTCAAGATCCGGTGCGGGCCTCGAAGATGGAGCCCAAGGAATAGGGGTTTTTGGCTGCTTACCCCTCGACAATGATTTAGTAGTCTTTTTTGCTTTCGAGGGGTTTGATCTTCCCCTTTTTGTGCCTTGGGAGGAGGATGTGGTAGGGGTCTTTCCCTTTTATTTGTTGTTAACCATTGTAACTAAAAAAATGAAGCATTCCAAATCATAAGTAGTAATTCAATATCAAGGAGGGGCGTGAAACGACCCCACACTTATTTCAAACTAAATTCTAAAGTTTGGAGTACTTTGACTTTCAAAACATCGGACACTATCATGGTTTTGTCATTCTTTTAAGCTCATCTAGGGTTGAACCGACCCCACACTTACTTCAAACTAAGTTACGAAATTAGAAACAAAGAAGTTAACTAGTCTACTCTATGAGAAAAGAAAAAAAAAACTTGGGTTAGTGGTTCTAAAATTTTCCATAATCCAATTTTTCTTCAAAATTTTTGAATTTATAGTACGAGTTTATGCCCAAGGGTTCATATAGTTGTTTAATCCATTGCTACTAAAGACTTCATAATTTCTACAAAAAACTTAGTTCAAGACTTTTATCGAAAGCATTGTGGGCATAGAATCTTCCATTTAGTTTTGACAACAATGGGGGTTGTAAAACCCTCCTTTTTCAATGGGGAATCATCATCATAGCCCTAATAAAAAAAAACAAATAAACAACACCAATCCCCATCCCAAATTCACCCAAACCCATAACCCTAGGTTTTGCGACCTCTATAATTCAAGAATAAGTGAACAGAGGGGAGAGCGGAATGACTTAACTTTGATGTTAGGAGATGATTAACACAAGTTCTTGAGTTTGGATTGGGGTTTTAAGGGAGTTAATTTTTTTGGTTTTTAGAGAGAAATATGTGAAAGGAGGGTTTTAAAAGTGAAGAGGGAAAGAGGGGTCCGGTCCTCTTTTAATTTTATATTTTTTTATTTTGAACAGGACCCCCACCTGTGTTGGAAAAGTGTCGCGGGTCTATCACGGGTGTTCCAACTCTCTGAACTTTTGTACATCCTCGCACTGCATACGCGTCGCGGGTGCAACGCCAGTGTACCACCTCTCTGAACTTTTACCTTACTCGCGCTGCACCCGCGTCGTGGATTCAGCGCCTCTAGCAAACTTGGAGCTATTTTTTTCATCCTTCCACTTATTTTGTGCTCCCGCTCCTTCCCTAGTCCTGTAATATGAACAAACGTGACACTATATACATGAAAAGTTGGGTTGCCTCCCAACAAGCGCTGTAGTTAAGGTCGTGGAATGATATCCTTTTGTATTTTTCTACTTTTCTCATTTTTTTCTTGATGCTAATAGTACAAAAACGGGTTGCCTTATAAGAAGCACTTGATTTAACATCGCGGCACAACACAGACTACTTCAAGCCTCTTCAAGTTCCACGGATGTCTTTGTTGGGTCGAGGACCTCTGCGAAATAGTGCTTCACTAGCTGTCCGTTCACTAAGAAAGTCTTCTCCGCTCACTAAGAAAGTCTTCTCCGCATCTAGTGGTTTCAGCGTAACCACTCCATGCGTGGTCACACGAACTACTTCAAATGGCCCAGACCATTTACTCTTCAGCTTTCCACCAAACACCTTGAGCCTCGAGTTATACAACAGTACTAATTACATGGACTCAAACTCACGACATTAAATATGCTTGTCGTGCATCCTCTGCGTCCGTTTCTTATAAAGCTTTGCGTTCTCATATGCATGAAAACGAAATTCATCAAGCTCATGTTGCTGCAACAACCGCTTCTCACCTGCTGCTTCCATATCTAAGTTCAACTTCTTTATTACCCAAAGATGCCCTATGTTCAAGCTCGCCAGGGAGTTGCATGCCTTACCAAAAACTAACCTATATGGAGAGGTTCCAATAGGAGTTTTGTAAGCAGTTCGGTGGGTCCAGAGAGCGTCATCAAGCTTTAGTGACCAATCCCTTCGATTAATACTCACCGTCTTCTCAAGAATTTGCTTGATTTCATGATTGGATATCTCCACTTGACCACTGGTCTGAGGGTGATAATCAGTCGCCACCTTGTGTTTCACCCCATACTTAGCCAACAATTTGTCAAATAACCTGTTGCAAAAGTGCGTACCTTGATCACTGATGATGGCCCTCGGGGTTCCGAAACGTATGAAGATGTTCTTTTTCAAGAATCTAGCCACTACATTTGCACCATTGGTTGGGAGTGGAGTGGCTTCCACCCACTTTGACACATAATCAACTGTAACAAGAATATACTTGTTCTCTTTTGACGAAACGAAGGGCCCCATGAAGTCTACTCCACAACAATTAAACACCTCAATCTCCAATATACTATTCAATGGCATTTCATGACACTTCGAGATGTTCCCCGTTCTTTGATAATTATCACACTCTCTAGCGAAAGCATGAGCATTTTTAAACAGTGTCAGCCAATTGAAACCCGACTGAAGTACCTTAGCTGCTATTTTGTCGCCGCTATGATGGCCACCATAAGGTGATGAAGAATAGCTGCACTTCCTTTGCTGGAACATATCTCCTCACTAACTGATCTGGGCCAATTCCATAGAGATACTACTCATCCCAAATATAAAATCTACTATCGTGCAAGAGCCGCTTCTTTTTTTCATGATTAGCTTCAGGAGGATAAACCTCACTTTCTAGAAAATTCACCATGTCTGTATACCACAGTAGTTCGGTTGACTAAAGAGCAAAAAACTACTCATCTGGGAAGGTCTCCTTAATCACCCCATCCTCATCAACATGCTCACGATCCTCAGGCCTTGATAAGTGATTTGCTACTTGGTTCTCTGTGCCCTTTCGATTAGCAATCTCAATATCGAACTCTTGTAGCAGGAACACCCAGCGAATGAGTCTGGGCTTTGCATTTTTCTTTACAAACAAATAGCGAACAACAGTGTGATCAGTGTACACTATCACCTTCATCCCCACTAAGTAGGATTGGTATTTGTCAAAGGCATAGACCACCGCCAATAACTCCTTTTCTGTAGCTGTACAGTTCATCTAGGCTGCATCAAGGGACATGAAAGATCTTGTCCCTTTTCAGACTGAGAACAGCTCCCATATTAAAATCACTCGCATCACACATAACCATGAATGACAGAGTCCAATCTGGTGTGATGATAATAGGTGCAGTCACTAACCTCACTTTGAGCTCATCAAAGGCCTTCAGACATGCTTCATTGAACACGAACTTCATATCTTTTTCTAGCAGCTTACACATTGGGTTTGCGATCTTGGAGAAGTCCTTGATAAATCGCCTATAGAAGCACACGCATGTCCAAGAAAATTGTTGACCCCTCTAACAGATATAAGAGGTGGCAGTTTCTTAATCGCCTTTATTTTAGCCTTTTCAACTTCAATTGCCTTGCTTGACACCTTATATCTGAGAACAATGCCCTCTCGAACCATAAAGTGACATTTTTCCAGTTAAGTACCAGATTCGTTTCTTCACATTGAGCCAACACCGCATCAAGATGCCCCAAGAAATCATCAAAAGAATCCCCAAAGACTAAGAAGTCATCCATGATTACTTCCACATATTTTTCCACCATATCGATGAAAATAACCATACATCTCTAGAGCGTACCTGGAGCATTACATAATCTAAAGGGTACCCTTTGGAATGTGAAAGTGCCATAAGGTAAAGTAAAAGCGATCTTTTCTTGATCTTCGAGTGCTATCATAATCTGGTTGTAGCCCGAAGAGCCACCCAAGAAGTAATAATAATCATTCTCGCCCAATTGATACAAGATCTGATCCATGAAAGACAAAGGAAAGTGATCTTTTCTAGTAGCAGTGTTCAACTTCGGGTAGTCAATACAAATAAGCCAATAAGTGGCAGTTCTCTGAGGTACAAGCTCATCCTTCTCGTTCTTCACAACTGTCATGCCCCCTTTTTTCGGGGCACATTGAACAGGGCTCACCCACTTATTGTCTGAAATGGGATAAATAATGTAGGCGTCAAGCCACTTAATCACTTCTTTTTTCACCACTTCTTTCGTGATTGGGTTCAACCTTCTTTGATTTTCAACACCGGGCCTAATGTCTTCCTCCAATAATATCTTATGGATGCAAAATGAGCTGTTGATCCCTCGAATCCTATCACTTAATACTCGCAACACACGTTCAACCTGCACATCAGTAAAAAAGGCAGAGAGGATTACAGGAAATGTGTTACCACTGCCCAAGAAAGCATATTGTAAGTGCGAAGGTAAAGGTTTTAGCTCAAGAGTCAGAGCCTCCTCAATGGAGGGTTTTGGTTTCTTCCAAGATTCCGATCTCTCCAAGTCTTCATACAGCTTATTTGCTTGCACATAGGCACAAGAAGTTTCAAGAATGTGAGGACACTCCTCGACTGCCACATCTTCCATTAAATCCTCACCATAAACCCGTAACGACCCGCTTGGTCGTTATGCATGCATTGACCATTTTACCCTTGCTAGTACTTTTTCGAGGTTAGGAATGAGTGGACCTTCATAAATTAAGGTGTGTTTTATGACTTATAAGTGATCCTGTGGTGTGTTTTTAACTAGGTTTTTTGTTGACTTGTGTTCATAGAGCCTTAGAATGATTTTGAGAGACTAAGTGTAAAAAAGTGGTACAATTTCATGCTCACTGCCTTAAATTCACAGCGGAAGGATTTTTGCTGCCACGGTACCGTTGCAGTGAGGAGAGGTCCTGCTCAGCGAAGGGCGGATTCTTTGGGGGCCTGCTGCAGCGGTCCTCAGTGAGTCAGAAACCTGATTTAAATATCTAATTAAACCCCACTCCTCACATAATCCCAAAAATAGTTCCCAAGAGCATAGAGGCGACTTTCTAAGGCTAGGACACTATTCTCCATCAAAGGTAAGCCTTAATCACTAACTTTCTTCGTGTAATGTTCTTATTCGATTCTTGTTTCAATCAAAGGACCTTTAATGGGAATTGAAGGCTAGAACACAAATACCGAGGAAACCCTAGAATATTAATGGGTATTGTTTATTGTTGTTTAATGTTGTTTAATTATCTAAGAGTAGAGATTATCACTTCATAGCATGATAATTGGATATTCAATGATGGGAATTGGTTGTTGAGACTTAGGTTTCCAATAAAAATGGGAACTTTGGCTAAAACCAGATTTGTAGGGTTGAGATGATTCGAGAACCCATTAATTGATTCAATATAATGCTCGAGACCAGCATTAGGATAGTTATGATCGTAAGGATAATTAACCCATTTGATTAAGGGTAGAATTGGTAGGGTTATAATCCCCAAATTGTTATTGTTAATTTGATGATCCTTTACTTACTTAGAATTGTAATTCTAGACTTTGAACATTCCGAAGCGTTGAGCAAAGAAAAAGCTATTGCGGAGTGATTGCATTGTTCCAGTTCGGCTTCGAGGTAGGTTACGGTTTACTTGAGTTACACTTTGATTAGTTGATTGTATATGTCGTAGAATCTATGGGGGAAAGCATGTCTAGGACTTCAGGTATGGAGTTTGGGTAATTGTTGTTAGTTGTATGATTAAATTGTGTGAAGTGTTTCTCCATTGTTGAGGTTGATAAACTTGAATTGTATTCTTGAGACCGTTGCAAGGAAGGTGTTCATAAATACCCTTCAGAGACTGATTGAGATAGCTTTATATTATATTATCATTGAGCAGATTAATTGTGGGTCTTATTGCGACTTGTTTTATTTGGTTATACTTCATTGGTGTTGACTTGTTATGTGTTCTTGAGTCATTCTTTGTGATTTGATTATGAGACGTTGTTGATGATGATTGAGATGGAACATATACATCTTTTAAGGCATATTTGACAGGGGTGACGATGTAGTCTAGTGTGAGCTCGTGGTCCGAGGTTCTTTCTGGAACGAGTGGTACATGGACACCATGGGTCCCCTATAAGTCATGGATAAATGGAAAAAAACTTACCATTTAGCATGTGTGTACATATGACAGAGTTGGAACTTTATTGTTTACTTTACTTCTTTTGGTTTGAGCATTGGTGTTTCATTGTTGATAATTGGTGACTTATTCTGAAAGTGGATTATTTCAGGATCTTATTTGTGATACATGTTTGTTGTGCCTGTTTGCCTATTTCATTTATTTTATGTATGTATGCATGATACTAATCTTACTCGGTCTATGATACCTACCAGTACGTGTTGTTTGTACAGACCTACACTTGCTGCACTTTTTTTGTGAGTGTAGATTTTGAGCCAAAGACGTCTTCCAGACCTCACATCTAGTTGAGGTTATTCGTTTCCAACATCAGAGGGTGAGCCCCTATCCGCGCCATGCTGCTTAAAAATATTTCTTTATTCAAGATGTCTATTTTCATCCCAGACATTATGTTTATTTTCAGACAATATCTCTTCTTTAAGACATTGTTGGTTAAAGTCCTTGTACGGTGACTTTCAGATTTTGGGGATGTGATAGCTAGATTTCCGCACTTGCTATTTAGTTTATTTTATTGTCAGACATTTTATTCCATTATTCGTGAGTAATTTTTATTAATTGGTTTAAGTAATTAGAATTGGCTTGATAATGGGTTAAGGGATTGGTTCGTCCACTATAGGACTAGTGTGGGTGCCACTTACGTCCGTTTGGGACGTGACAAAACCAATGCCATCTCCAAGGTGTCTCTAGAAGCTACAAAGTGATCTAGCTCTGCATTTTTTAGCTCGGGTTCCACCACTGTGATCATTTTCAATTCCTCATAATGGGGCGGTAGCTTCGTTGCTTTAAATACATCAAAAATAGCCACTTGTCCATCCACTATCATGGACATCTTCCCATCTCTGACTCGAATAACTGCATCAACAGTAGGTAAGATTGATGAAATCAACTAGCATAATGAATGGACCCAATTTAACAAGAACATCTTCAATTATGCCATCGGGATATGCTAGAGATCTATCTGATTGTTGTTGGCCTTGGCTCACCCAACCCTAACGTTCGGAACACAGAGGTGGGCATCAAATTAATACTAGCACCCAAATCACACAATGCTAGCCCAACCTCAACGTTACCAATGGTGATTGAAATAGTGAAATTGCCTGGATCTTTCAGCTTTGAAGGAATCTTGCTTCTTGCTTTAGAGCTGCACTCCTCAGTAAGTGCAACCATTTCAAACTCCGTCAAACGCCTTTTATTTGCAACAACATCCTTGATGTACTTAGCATATTTTAGAACTTCTTGCAAAAGCTTCACCAACAGAATATAGATGTGTACCTATTTCTGAATCTCAAGAAATTTCTTACAAGCCGAATCTGCCTTCTGCTTCTGAAGTCTTTGTGGAAACGGTGGTGGTACGGTTAGTGGTTGTTCTGCAACTTTCTGCTCTATTTTAGTTCTCTTGGCGGGAACAAGTTCAAAGATCTGCTATTTTGTTCTTCGGTGGCACCTCCTCAAGTTCTTTACCATTCCTCAAAGTGACTGCCTTACATGGCTCTCTAGGATTCTTTGGCAGAGCACCCTGAGGGTTGACATTCTGAGTTATCGCCATTTTCCCCTCTTGATGTTCAAGCTTATGAATAGATTTCTACATCTCATTCACAACCTTCTGATTCTGCTACTGAACTACTTGCTGTCGAGCCAGAAACTGCTTCATCATGTCCTCCACAGAATTACCGCTCTGTTGAGCCTGAGGCTTTTGATAATTATTTTGCTTGTAGTAATCCTGCTCACCATAGTGATTATTGTAGTTGTTTTCGAAATTATTTCCTTGGTTTCCACCGCCACGATTTTGCTGCCCTATGTAGTAGACTGATTCTGGATTAGCAGGATTCGAAGGACAATTGGCGAACGTATGATCTCTACCACAATCATCATAATATGGCTGTACCTAATTTACCTGCTGCACTTGATTCTCGAATGGAGCATTTTTCAACCTGTTAGAAGCATGAAACAGTTGACCAAGGTCTGCTCAAATAGTAGTAACATCATGTACTTGTAGTACACTCACAACTTTCTGTGCAATTCCTGAACAACTTGGCTCTGAGTCTTCTTGAGTACCTTCACACATTACTTTTAAACATTAGCCTCCATCTCCTCATATATTTTAGACAAGATCTGGCCCTGAGCTGAAGCATTCAATAAAGACCTTGAATCATGCCTTAGCCCTTCCACAAAATAGTTCCCAATGATCTCTTTCGATTGTGTGTGGACGGTCTCGCAGATACCCTTTGTACCTCTCCCATGCTTATGGTAGAGATTGAGAATCTTTCTGAGTGAAGTTAGCAATTTTCCCTCTCAGCTCCTTCGTTTTCCTGGATGAAAAGAATTTTTCGTTGAATTTGCTCGATAGTATCTACCATAGAGTAATAGAGCCATCAGGAAGATTTTGCAACCAATCCTTTGCTTTGCCAATCAATGAGAATGGAAACAAGGCCAACTTCATATAATTGTCGGAGACATCTCGATATTGAAAATTTTTGCCCAACTCCATAAATGTCATCAAGTGCTTATGTGGGTCTTCATTAGGCTTACCCATATACTCGCACGTATTCTGCACTAGCCGTACTATTCCTTCTTTTAGCTTAAAGTTTCCATTGATATCAGGCTTGACAATAGCCATAGCAGCATTTGCTAGACTGGGACTTGCAAAAGTCAAGACTGAAACTCGGTCTTGTTGTGCCATCTCAACAACTCTTTTAGCAACTCGGGAAACATCCCTGTTCTTGACTTCAATATTGTCAACCAATTCAAGATTACGCTCATTGTTAACCAGCTTTTTCTGCTTGTGTAATGTCCGTTCAATTTCTAGGTCAAAGTCAACTAATATTTTTCCTTGACTTCGAGTTTTGGCATAAACGAGAGAATGCACCTGAGAAGCATGAGTCAAGCAAAGAACCAGAGTAAAAACTTCAATAGAAATTAAAAATTCAAACCAGAAAAACAGTAATTTTTCTAAGTCCCCGGCAATGGCGCCAAAAACTTGTTACTCCCTAATGCACACGCAAGTATACGCGGTCGTACAAGTAATATAGGATTTAAAGTTCAGATATCGTACCACAGAGACTTGGATGTTATACTGTTCAACTAATTCAAATTCTATCATATCTATTCAAGAGAGTAGAAATCAAGGTGTTTTTATTGTAACTAAATTATTGGTTTAAAGCAAAATTAATAAAAGAACAATTTGTGATTTAGATGACTGGGACTAAGATTGTAAGGTTTATCAGATGAGAAAGAGTTCCAGGGTTATGGCTTTCGACAATCCAGTTAAGTCTTCTGACAATTCTACCTATCTTATTTCCCGGGTTACTAGTTGACGGGTTAATTATAACTTTATGAGTATCTTCGGAATTTCTTGCAAGCCTGTAGATGCTACTTTAGCGCCTATATTCCTATGGTGCCAGAAAAAACAAGAATGCATTTACTTCTCTGTATTCAACTAAGCAAGGCTACAGGTTATATTCCTATCCTCATTAGCAAAATGATTATATAGAACAAGCTCTATTTATTCTTATTACGTATGCAAATTCCCTATCTCAAGTTCAATCCACGATCAAGTAATTAAACAATTAACAACAACAATAAATAAGCAACCCAAAATACGAAAATTTAATAAATAGAAATTATCGTCAAACCAACTATCATTTCTTCGCCACAACCCTAGAGTAAAGAAGTTTAGCTACTCATGATTCGAGATAAGACAGAAGAATTCATGAGTAAACTTAGGTTCTATGGAGAAAATAAAGTAAAAACGACAAGATAAGGGAGACGACGACATACAAGTCTTGAAAATATCCCATCACGTCAATCCTAAAATTCGAAACATCTTTTTATAGTCTAGGATTAAAACTAAATGTCACGCCCCGAACCATGGCCTGGATGTAACACGCCACCCAGTGGCTTGTGCAAGTGACCGAGAGAACCACATGGCTTGCTGAGTCAACAAGGGACATGAATTGAAGCGGAATATAATTTAAACATGCATAACTTGTGAAAACATGGCGTTCAATCATCATAAGTCTGAAAATACTATTATATCATGAATGCGGAAATATAATAATGTAGCCAACGAGGCTAACTCAACTAAACATCTGACATGCCATAATTGACTAGTCTATGAAACCTCTGACATGAGTCTAAAATATTTACCGGGACAAGGCCCCCGGCATACCTTGACTGCATAACTAACATGAAAATAAAGTAAAGATAACACCCTGAATGGAATGGGGCTCCCCAACAGTTGATACGTAAGTAGTCCTAACGAGCAAGATTCGCCGTCCCGTAAATCAATATATGTATTGTCAAATGGAGGCCCCCGGGCAATAAAAGGGGACGTCGAAATTTTAATTGTCTTGGTATGTAAAGAAACTGAATGAAGTAGATATGTCACGAAATAATAAGAACCGAAATCGTATTTGAACGTGAACATCGACAACATCGACATATATATATATATATATATATATATATATATATATATATATATATATATATATATAGTATAACCAACATGTAACCACCACGTGGGCACGTGGTGTCAGATCTCTACCGATCAGCTAAGCCATCTCATACCTTACCGGGGTACGAGACATGAACATGACATGAATGGATCCAATAACCCGCAATGAGTAAACATCAAGGGATAATCCTAATTAGGCAAAGCGATCCTTATCCTACACTGGCATATGTAGTTTCAGGTATTAAACTTTCTCGGTAATTTGTGCAACTCCCAAAACATGAATATGGATATAGTTGGTTTAGATGCCCGTGAATTACATAGACATGATTGTAAACATGATTCGTGAGTGTAATATAACATGAATATACATACATAGTATTATATCTTGTATGAAAACATGGAAGCATGAATTTCATCAAAATAAGCATAATAATTCATATCTTGCATTTAAGAACCCATGGAATGCAAAGCATGGGTGTTCATGGATTACGAACGGATTCCCAATAACCAAAATTGCAATATTAAGAACACAATAATGAATTATTAATACGTACATGATATATCATGGTACATGTACTTAGGGTCATCATGAATTTGACTAGAAACCCTAGTTTTGGTGAAGCTTCTTATTTTCATGGAAGAACGTGGCGTGGGGAAGAACAGTGATGTTCCACGGGATAGAAGCCCTACATAGCTTATTCGCTTCAAAACTATTAATAATGGTCTGAACTTGGGGAAGAAATCCAAAAGCTTTGATCTTGAATCCTTGTGAAGGGTTTTCCAGAAAATCCTAGGTTAGGAACAATGAATCTCTATTTAGAAATCATTTGCATATGTTAGAATTCACTTGAAAGGCTTGGGATAGGCTTACCTTGATGTATTTTAATGGTGGGAGGAGAAGAACTTCTTGCTAGGGCTTGAGAGTATGAAAAATAGGATTAAAAACTGAACCTGCGTATTTATACTTTTTTTGTTGAGACGGGAAAAGTACGGGCAACATGTATGGCCCGTACTTTGTGGTCATACCTAGAATGGCAAATTCCAATAACTCCTAATTCTTTCTGATGAGGAACGGGCACCATGTACGGCCCGTACAATGTGGCTGTACCTGGAATGCCTAATATCAAAAACCTTGAATCCTCTCAAATGAGGTACGGGCTGGAAGTACATCCCGTACGGTGACAAATATGGACCGTAAAAATTATACGGCTCGTACAATTAACGTAGAATGTGAAATTACCGTCCTGAGGAAAAATTCCAAATCCAACACTTGCCACCTTGGTTTCTAAGTCCCTAAATCATGCATAAGGCTTGGTTAGAAGGTACGAGGTGTTACAATATCTTCCTCTTAGGAACATTCATCCTTAATTGATGGGTCATAGTTTAGAACGCAACTGGACATGGCTTGAGTACATGAACATGAAGAAACATGACATGGAACATGGGGGCTAATATAACATGAAATGGTTTTGGAAGGTTGGGACATTAGACATGAGACATGAGTAGAGAATACCTGAACGTGAAACATGAGGCATGTATACGTAAGGGACATGACATGGATTCAGGGACATTAGACATGAGACATGAGTAGAGAATACCTGAACATGAAACATTAGGCATGCATACGTAAGGGACATGACATGGATTCCGGAGGTATTTACCTTGAACGTTTTCTGCTTGTTCCTCAAACAAATGCGAATATCTAGATGTCATGTCTTCGGCTTCCTGTGTAGCCTCTTCAACTTTCTGACTCCTCCATAACACCTTTACTGAGGCTGCTTCCTTAATTCTCAACTTGTGAACCTGAAGATCAAAAATAGCCACAGGGATCTTCTCATAGGTTAGTCCATTCTTAATCGTTATAGTGTCAGCAAGAATAACCAACGACGGGTCTCCCACACACTACCTCAACATGGATACATAAAACACTGGGTGTACATCAGCCAACTCTTGCGGTAACTCTAGCTCGTAAGCCACACGACCAATCCTTCACAGGATTCTGTATGGTCCAATATATTTGGGACTAAGTTTCCCTTTAATTCCAAATCTCATCACACCTTTCATAGGTGAAACTTTTAAGAACACCTAATCATCAACTTAAAATTCTAAGTCTCTACGCCGCACATCTGTTTAGGACTTTTGGTGACTCTGAGCTCTCAAATGCTCTTGAATTAACTTGACTTTCTCCATATCCTGATAGACCAAATCTAGTCCCAACTACTCTGGTTCACCCACTTCAAACCAACTGATGGGTGATCTACACCTTCACCCATACAGAGCTTCAAACGGTGCCATCTTGATACTAGCATGATAGCTGTTATTATAAGCAAACTCAATGAGTGGCAAATGATAATCCCAATTACCTTTAAAGTCTAGGACACACACCTTCAATATGTCCTCAAGGTATGAATATGCTCTACCAGGTCATCTGTCTGAGGATGAAAAGTTGTGCTGAGGTTTACCTTGGTACCTAATCCTCTTTGAAAGGATTTGAAAAAGTTCACTGTGAATTGAGCACCATGATCTGAAATAATGGACACTGGAGTCCTATGCGATCTGACAATTTCATGAATATACAACTTGGCATAATCTTCCATTGAATCTATGGTCTTCACTGGCAGAAAGTGCGCCGACTTAGTAAGTAAATCACTCAAATCGAGTTATGTCTTCACGATGAGCGAGGTAGACCTGTTATAAAGTCCATGTTTTTCATCTCCCATTTCCACACAGGAATATCAATATTCTAGGCCAAACCACCAGGCTTCTGGTGCTCGGCTTTCACTTGCTGACAATTTGGACACTTAGCCACAAAATATGCTTTCGTTTTCATATCATTCCACCAATAAATCTCCTTGAGGTCATGATACATCTTCATGGAACCTGGGTGGATGGACTACCGGGAATTGTGAGCTTCTGACATAATTCGATCTTTAAGCCCATCTACATCTAGAACATATAATCTGCCTTGGTACCTCAAGGTACCATCATCTCCCCCTTGTTTGAAAGCCGTTATCTTATGCTTGTGAATCCCCTCCTTCAGCTGTAGTAAGAAAGGATCACTAACTATTTCTCTTTGACTTCGGCTACTAAGGAGGAATAACCCCTATTCTGAACAACAACTCCACCATCTTTGGAGTCCAGGAATCGAACTCCTAGGTTAGCTAAGCAGTGAACTCCCTTGTCACAATTCTCTTATCTGCCTTAGCATGAGCTAAACTCCTCATGGATCACCGACTAAGATCATCGGCTATAATATTCACTTTTCCTGGGTGATAGAGAATATCCACATCATAATCCTTAAGCAATTCGAGCCACCTCCTTTGCCTGAGGTTCAACTCCCTTTGTTTGAAAATATACTGCAGGCTTTTGTGATCAGTGAAAATATCAACGTGCACTCCATACAGATAGTGATGCCATATCTTAAGTGCAAAAACCACGGTTGCCAATTCCAAGTCATAAGTCGGGTAATTCTTTTCATGAGCCTTAAGCTGACGGGATCATAAGCTACAACCTTAGCATGCTGCATTAAAACACATCCGAGACAAACTCTCGAAGCATCACAATATACCATAAACCCTTCGGTTCCCTCTGGTAGTGTCAAAACTGAAGCAGAAGTCAACCTCCTCTTCAACTCTTCAAAACTTTGCTCACACACATCTGACCATTGAAATTTGACCTTTTCTGAGTCAACTTAGTCAATGGAGCTGGAATAGAGAAAAATCCCTCTACAAAACATCTATAATATCCTGCTAGACCCAAGAAACTTCTTATATTAGATATTAAGGTGGGTGGGCCAATTCTTTACGGCATCAATTTTTTGAGAATCCACTTTAACGCCTTCACCTGAAATTACATGGCCTAAAAACGCCACTGACTTAAGCCAAAATTCACGCTTCAAAAATTTCGCATAAAGCTCATGATTCTGAAGTGTCAGCAACACTATTCTGAGATGTTCTCCATGATCAGTCTCACTATGGGAATACACCAAAATTTCATCAATAAAAAAAATGAAGAATAAATCAAGATAAGGCTTGAAGACTCTGTTCATAAGGTCTATGAAAGCAGCTGGTGCATTTGTCAACCCAAACGACATGACAAGAAATTCAAAATGACCATAACAGGTTCGTAAAAGTGGTCTTTGGAATATTAATTTCCTTAACCTTTAAGTGATAGTATCCTGATCTAAGGTCAATCTTAGAATAACACTGGGCACCCTGAAGTTGGTCAAAAAGTCATCGTTCCAATTTCGATTTGGAATTGTTGAGCTTCTTGTGAGAGGATGCTTTTTCTTAATGGTGATTTTATTCAACTGACGGTAGTCTATGTACACACGCAAAGACCCATCTTTCTTTTGGACAAAAAAGAATGGTGCGCCCCACGGTGAAACACTTGGCCTAATAAATCCCTTGTCAAGAAGATCTTTCAAGTGGGCTTTTAAATCTTTCAACTCTGCTGGAGCCATTCTGTATGGTGGAATAGATATCGGCTCAGTGCTGGAAAGTAGATCAATTCCAAAGTCTATCTCCCTGTCGGCAGGAACTCTGGGAAGATCTTATGGAAAGACTTCTGAAAACTCATTAACGACTGGTATGGACTGGAGAGTTAGGGTCATCCCTGACTCGGACTAAGTGCTATATAGATATACCCCTTGGAAATCATCTTTCTGGCTTTGAGATAGGAAATAAACCTACCCCTGGGTACTATTGAATTGCCTTTCCATTCTATGACTGGCTCATTAGGAAACTCAAACCTTACTATTTTGGTTCTATAACCTACGGTGGCATAACATGAAGCTAGCCAATCCATATCCATGATTACATCAAAGTTTACTATCTCCAACTCTGCTAAGTCGGCTATGGTTCTGCGGTGAGAGACTAAAACTGGGCAACCCTTATAAATGCATCTAGCTATAACTGACTCTCCAACTAAAGTGGACAATTTAAAGGATTCATGCAACTTTTTTGGTTCTATCCCAATTTCTTAGCAATAAATGGGGTTACATAAGATAAGGTGGATCCTGGGTCAATTAGGGCATAAACGTCGAAAGTGAAAACTGTTAATGTACCTTTAACAACATCTGCACGTGCCTCTATATCTTCACGAACTGCTAAGGCATACAAGCTGTTTCGACCTCCGCGTGCATTGCCAGACTTAGCTTCACCATGCCACTTAGCTTCACCATGCCCTGACTAGGCTTGAGAATTACGAGGAGCTGTTGAATTTATGGACTGAGCCACATTACCTCCGGTACCCTGTCTCACTGAAGGATCGTCCCTCTGGAAATGGCCCCGCTGGCCACACCCATATCATATATCCATACCTATGCGACACTCCCCTGGGTGTCTCTTACCACACTTGCTGTAAACCAGAATATCATAAGTGTTCTGACCCACACTAGCTTGAGAATAGGAACTTTCTGGCCTAAAACTATGTCTCTTTTGATCATTTCTGAACTTTGGGGCTGGGGCACTGGCTGCAGATGGAACGGGTCATGATGACCTGTTCTTGAAGAATTTCCTGCCTCCACATCCCCCATAGTTGAAGTTACCTGCAGACTTAGCTCTTTTATTAAATTCCCTGTCCTTCTCTTTGTGGAGTGCCTCCTCTTCATTTATTCTGTCCTTGTTACCCTGAACAAAGGAAACCATCTTGGTGATGGTCATTTATCTATTCTGAGCAGCAATATTTGCCTCACCATACAAGTCAGGTAGTAGGCCCAAAACAAATCGCCTAACTCCGGCCCTCATGTCACGGACCATATGAGGAGCATACATAGCCAAAGAAACAAACCTGAGGTAATAGTCATTCACACTCATATCATTTTGCCCGAGTCTCTCAAATTCGTAGGCCTTTGCCTCCCTGACCTCAAGCGGCCGGAAGTGGTCAATGAAAGCATCTGTAAATTCATCCCAAGTTGCTGGGCATGCATCTTCCCCAAAAGACTGTTCCTATGTCTCATACCAAATATGTGCAACATCCTGCAACTGATAAGTTGCCAACTTTGCTGCCTCCGTCTCTGACGCATGCATAACACGAAAAACCTTCTGAAGCCCATCAATGAAATTTTGAGGATCCTCCCCCTTAATAGTTCTTGTGAACACTGAAGGCTTCATATGCAAAAATTTCTTGGTCCTAGAACTGTTCGACCCTCTACTAGCACTTGCGCTAGGAGTTGTTTCCTAACGTTGTGCTTGGGTAGAAACAATTTGGGTGAGCAACTAGATAGCTCCCATAACATCCATGTTTGAGGCACTGGGTTGCAGAGTAACTGTGGGGTCGGACCTCCACAGGCCTTTCGGTAGGTGGGGGTGCAGAATCTGATGCAACTCTCTGAGTCTGATGCTCCACTTCTGAAGTAACATTAGTAGTAGCTCTCTGGCTAGTAGCTGAAGTACTCTTGGTGTACTTTCTTTTCGTAGGCATTTTTTGTGATACATAATACGCACGAGTTAGAAGGATTCCTGAAAGCATAGCTCGAACTGCACTATCTAGAGTATGAAAGAAGTTAGACAATCCTAGATGTCTTGGTGGTCAATTGTTTATTTGTGTGGTGCACACACATACACAAAAGTGACCCCACTGGAAACAGTTTCATAGACTCCCTAAGATACTTGAACCTAGGCTCTGATATCAATTTGTCATGCCCTGAACTATTGCCTGGATATAACACGGCACGCGGTGCCATACTGCATGTGACCGAGCAAATCACATGGCTTGTTGAGTCAACATGGAACATGAACTTATGCGGAATATAATTTGAACATGCATGACTTGTGAAAACATGGAGTTCAATAATCATAATTTTGAGAATACTATGATATCATGAATGCGAAAAGATAATAATGTAGCCAAAGAGGCTAACTGAACTAAACATCTGACTAGTCTATGAAACCTATGACATGAGTCTGACTACTAAACTATTTACTGGGACAAGGTCCCAAGCCTACTTGACTTCATAACTAACATTAAAATAAAGTAAAGAAAACAACCCGAATAGAATGGGGCTCACCAACAGGTGATACATAAGTAGTGTTAGCGAGCAAATTCTTTGTTCTGTAAATCAATACCTACGCCGTGAAATGCAGATCCTGGGCAATAAAAGGGGACGTCAATACATTTGAATTGTACTGGTGTGTAAAGAAACTACATGAAGTAGACATGACATATGAAATAATAAGAACTGAAACTGAGACTGTAAGATGAACATGAACATGGCCATCATCTGATATAAATATATATATATATATATATATAACATGAGTAAAACATTTTAAGTGGAAGAGCCTTAGTATAACCGACATGTAACCACCACATGGCATCTGATCTATACCCGATCAACTAAGCCATCTCATATCTTGACTAGGTACGAGACATGAATGCATTCAATAATCCGCAATGGGTAAACATGAAGGAATCATCCGAACTGGGCTGAGCGATCCTTATCCTACGCTGGTATAAGTAGTTTTAGGTATTTGATACGCTCAAATTACACCTATTAATGGTATAACGCGGACGTTGTCAATATAGTAACCCAACAAGGTTGGGGTCGAATCCAACATGAGAACAATATGTAGGCAATTTAAGGCATTAGGAATTATCACTAACAATAGCTAGACCGAACGCATCAATGGTGGTTTTTGATAAGGTTTTGAGAAAATACGGAAATATAAATTCTAATCTAGAAAGCAAGTAAACCATCAATGGCCACAAGTAAGGAATTAAGGAATCTATTTCTCAAGTATCCATTCTATTTCATATAAATAATAGCAAGTTTATGTTAATTAGCCTCGGATAATGACTCTAAATTAACTTCTCCCGAAGATTAACTAGACTACCCAATTGAAGATCCCTCAAGCAATTAGGAGCATTAAGAACACCCGAATATGGCTACAAGTGGTATCGCCTATTCCTAGGTCAATTTCTATTAGATGAGGGTTAGCGCCCCAAATTCATGTTAATTATTCTATCCCAACCCCGTTCTTCCTCTTCCGAGTTTCAAACAAAGTAAATGGGCAAGTCCTAGGGTTAGCTACTCTCTTGAGAAACGTTGAAAAATAAGAATAATTAAAATAATAAGAACTTACTTGATTAAAAATAATGTCGATGAATAAATAAGCATAACAAGAGTATCAATCTTAATTGTCACCAAGAAATTCCCATAAACAAGGATTAAATAAAAGAAAGAAAATATACATAGGAACCCTAGCCTCCACACTTGTGTTTTGTGCCAAAGATGTCTAGGAATTGTGGCTTATGAAATATCTATAGGTGTAGGAAAAAGCCCAAATAAAATAACTGAGTCCAAAACAAAAAGGAATAATTTTAATTCCGGAAGTATGGCTCGTCAATCGCAAGGAGAAAACAAATTAACAATAATCTTGTATGCTTATTTGCTGCCACGTAGAATGACTTAAATTCAATTTGCATATTGGAATTTGAAATATTCTTGAGCCAATCATTGCCTCAATCACGATGTCCCTTTCTTGTCTCCTCTCTTTTTCTCTTTCCAGTAACATTGTCATCCAAATTTGCTCCCTGTTTTGCTAGTAATTAGGCTTTCCTTATTTTTTTTTCTCTTGCTTCAAAGGCTCTAAACATAATTCTTGAAGTAAGCCTTCCCACGTAAATTCTTTTCTCTTCTCAATCTCACGTCTTTTATCCAATTTTCTTTAGATTTCATCTCCAATGTACCTACAAAGTACAAATATACTATTAAGCACAAATCACTATATTTAGTACCCAAATGACGATTAAAAGTATTAAAACGTGAGGCAAATAATGAGTAAATATATGCATTTTTGGCCGAACATCAGTATTAAACCTTCTCGGTAATCTGTGCAACTCCCAAAATATGAACATGGATATAGTTGTCTTAGAATCCCATGAATTACATAGACATGATTGTAAACATGATTCGTGAGTGTAATAGAACATGAATATACATACATAGTATTATATCTTGCATGAAAACGTGGAAGCATGTAGAATTTCATGAAAATAAGCATAATTTATATCTTGCATTTAAGAACCCATGGAATGCAAAGCATGGGTGTTCATAGATTACGGATGGATTCCCAATAACCAAAAATGGAATATTAAGAACACAATAACAAATTATCAATACGTACATAGTATATCATGGTACATGTACTTAGGATCATCATGAGTTTGACTAGAAACCCTAGTTTTGGTGAAACTTAATATTTTCATGAAAGAACATGGCGTGGGAGAAGAACAATGATGTACGTAGATAGAATTCCTACATACCTTATTCGCTCTAAAACTTGTAATAGTGGTCTGAGCTTGGGGAAGAAATCCAAAAGCTATGATCTTGAATCCTTGTGATGGGTTTTCTTGAAAACCCTAGGTTAGGAACAATGAATCTCTATTTAGAAATCATGTGTATAGGTTAGAATTCACTTGAAAGGCTTTAGATAGGCTTACCTTGGTGTATTTTAATGGTGGGAGGAGAAGAACTTCGTGTTAGGGCTTGAGAGCATGAAAAATAGGATTAAAAATTGTACCTACATATTTATACCTTTTGGCTGAGACGGGAAAAGTACAGGCAACATGTACGGCCCGTACTTTGTGTCCGTACCTGGAATGGCAAATTCCAGTAACTCCTAATTCTTTCTGATGAGGTATGAGCACCATGTACGGCCCGTACTTTAATGAACGGTCCATAAAATATGGCTGTACCTGGAATGACAAATATCAGAAACATCGAATCCTCTCTGATGAGGTGTAGGCTGGAAGTACGTCTCGTACCATAATATGCGGTGACTAGTACGGCCCGTACAATTGACGTAGAACGTGAAATTACCATCTAGAGGCAAAATTCCAAATCCAACACTTGCCACCTTGGTTTCTAAGTCCCTAAATCATGCATAAGGCTTGGTTAGAAGGTACGTGGTGTTACACTAAAATAAGTAGGCCAAATCCCGATAAAAACAGGAAAAATTGGACGACACCTGCGTTGCTCACCCGACGCGGGCCCAACGCTGGTCTACCCTATTCCGACGCGGGGTCAACGCATGTAGTCCTTCAGTGGCCCAAAATTTCTCTAAATGTCACACGATCTTATCATCACCTCGTGCAAGTTAAATTGCCTCCAAGATTCAACTAAGATAGCTCGGTTTTCCATCATTTGTCCTCGTTGTACCTGAACATATAAAACATACCAACATAAGCTCGAGTACAACGATTCCACTATGAATAACGCAATTAAAGTGCTAAGAGTTAGAGGTAAAGTGACGCTAAACATAGATATTTGTGTCAAATATCACCTAAGAAGAATAATGGCTTGGTGGTTACTAAAGAAGTTCTTTGTCGATTCCCTTGAACTCAATTTCGGTGGATGAAGATCAGCTGTTGATGCACGTGCCATGTTATCTTGTGCTATAAGAGCATGTTCTCACTTTTATAAAATGTTATGTAGCAGTTACAATATGAATAATTCGTGAGCCAACAAGACTTTATAGCTATTTGTCCAAGCTTCTAAAATCAGCTTGCTTATAAATAAATAAAAGTACTTTCGCCGAAAATCAGTTTGTGCTAGGCCAATTAATTTAAAAAATGCTTTTGAGCAGCAATTTGTGTTAGGCCTAGCTTTTAAAAAGTGCTTCTAAGTGTATTTTTCTTAAAAGTGCTTTTCAAAAAAGTACCTTTGGGCATAAGCTATTTTTTAGCTACTGAAAAACTTCATCTGTTACTCCCCAGAAGAACTTATTTTCTCTCAAAAGCTTGGTTAATCACCTCTAGAGAAAATTAAGTTTGGCCAAACAGGCTATTAATCTTGATGCATTTTTTATATATGCAACATAACCATAGATCATTAGGATTTTACAACTCCCATTTATGATCTGAAATTCTAGTTGGAGTATTTTCAAGCACTTTAAGAAAATACTTAATTCTTCCAAATACAAATTGTCCTGATAAATTTATTATCAAATTATCTAGACTTATTTGATATTATTTTACCATACGGTATTAACAAGTCTCATTATGAATATATATATATACATTTCAATGCTCCTCTTCTATCTTCATAATTAGATATTCATTCATATATATTTGCTACCGAAGAAAGTGTTTTCGTTGTGTGTGTACCAAACATGACTGAAATTTGGTTTTTAAAAAAAACAATAATAGAAATTTAGATGAAAGTCAGAGAAAAAAAAAAGTAGGTTGTTTAAAAAAAGAACAAGATTTGTCTATATATAGTAAAACCTCTTTATAACAGCATCCGCATATAATAACACCTCTCTATATCAGCTAAGTGTTTTTCAACTGTTTGGTTATGTTATATTTTATTTCTCTATAACAACGTTTTACCTATAACAGCAACAATCAACTTTATAATAGTACACATTTTGTAAAATTACCACCCATATAACAACTATCTTCATTGTTTGATAATATAATAATTAACCATATTTATGAAAAATATAATATATATGATTACCAATAATAAGGGTAGAGATTTTGACCAAATATTTAATTTGATACTATAATATACTATATTTATGACAGAATATTACATATGAATACATATTTGTAATCTAAAAATGTCATTGTCTTCATCAATTAAAGTGTTATATGAGCACTAAGAGGTTGGAAGGTACAAAACAAGCTACAATTATAAATTTCATCAATCAATCTTGAAATAATTTAATTTTTAAGTAAATTTAAAATATGACATGCTAGAAAATATATTTAATTTTAACACATAATTTTTATCACCACAAGAGCACACAACGCACGCACCCGGTACACAGTGACTAAGAAGAATAATGGCTTAGTGGCTACTTATTAGGGTAGGATATCCACTCCTTTTACTTCTGAAGCTAATTAGTTCATTTGACCCTGATGTTGCAGGCCATTTCTATCATAAACGATATGCTTTATCCCATGAATTTCAGACTTTAAAATAGATCCTCACCCTACACGAAAGTGTTGTGGGCTAAAGAAGTTCTTTGTCGATTCCCTTGAACTCAATTCGGGTGCACGAAGATCAGATGTTGATGCACGTGCCATGTTATCTTATGCTTAAGATCATGTTCTCACTTTTATAAAATGTTATGTAGCAGTTACAATACGAATAATTCGTGAGCCAACAAGACTTTATAGCTTGTTTGTCCAAGCTTCTAAAATCGACTTATTTTGAAAAGTGTTTTTTCAAAAGTGCTTATAAAAAATAAAAATAAAAACTTTTGACGAAAATCAATTTGTGTTTGACCAATTAATTTAAAAAACACTTCCGACAAGCAATTTGTGTTTGGCCTAGCTTTTAAAAAGTGCTTCTAAGTGTATTTTTCTCAAAAGTGCTTTTGGGCAGAAGCTATTTTTTTAGCTTCTGAAAAATTGCTTCTGCTACTCTCCAGAAGCACTTATTTTCTCCCAAAAGCCTGGCTAATCACCTCCTTTTTTTTTTTTTTTTTTTTTTTTTAAAAAAAAAATAAGCACTTCTAGAGAAAAATAATTCCTTTTGGATAAAAAAAAAAAGCTTGGCCAAACAGGCTATAACTATTGATCATTAGGATTTTACAACTCCCAAAATATGAACTGAAATTCTATTTGGAGTTCTGAATTTTCAAGCACTTTAAGAAAATGTTTAATTCTTCCAAATACAAATTGTTCTGATAAATTTATTATCAAATTATCTCAATTTATTTGATATTATTTTACCATATGGTATTAACAAGGCCCAAAGATGAATCTATTTATACATTTCAATGCTCCTCTTCTTGCTTCAGAATTAGATATTCATTTATATATTTTGGCTACCTAAGAAAGTGTTTTCGTTGTGTGTGTGCCAAACATGACTGATTTTAAAAAAAAAAAAAATAGAAAGTTAGTTGAAAGTGAGAGAAAAGTTAAAAAAAAAAAAAAAAAGGTTGTTTAAAGAAAGAACAAGAATTGTCTATATATTTATATTGGCTGCTGAGGTATTACCTAGAGTACTGAATTTTCTTTTTGAAGATGGTATGTTTAGAGGATATGGGATGCCTAAGTGGAGTTCAAATTTGAATCACCTTTCTTATGTTGATGATACTACTGTGTTTGCTTCTGCTGAAAGTTGTCTCTTCAAAGAATTATGGGGGTTTTGCATGAGTATGAACTTGTTTCTGGTTAGAAAATTAATATGGATAAAAGAGCTTTTTACGTGCATAAGAATATCACTAGTGAATTGATTGAAGAGGTGGTGCATGCTACTGGTTTCACTAGGGGGTAATTTCCTTTTACTTATATTGGATGTCCAAAGATTTCATGCAAGAAAGCAGAAGCTGCTCTACAAGGATGTAATGAAGAAGGTTAGAGATAAACTACAGGCTTGGAAAGGAAAACTGCTCTCTTTTGGTGGAAAAGCAGTACTGATTAATAGTGATCTACAAAGCATTCTCATCTATCTATTATCAACAATGGTTCCACCAAAGTGTGTTATTCAGGCGTTGCATAAGCTGTTTAACATATTTTTTTGGCAAAACAAAGAGGATGGCAAATGTAAGCACTAGTCTGAATGGTCCAAGTTATGTTATCCAAAGAATGAGGGTGGATTAGGATTTAGATCATTGTTTGATGTCTCTAAGTCACTTTTCACCAAACTTTGGTGGAGATTTAGAACCAAAGAACTCTTTGTGGTCTACCTTCATGTGGAACAAATATTGCAAGAGGTTTAGACCAACTGAGGTGCAATGGAAAGGTAGATCTCAAACTTGAAAGTTGATGCTAGAAGCAAGGAATGAAATGGAGCAACATATTTGGTGGGAACCTAATAATGGATCCTCTTCAGTATGGTTTGACAACTGGTCAAAGATTGGAGAACTGCATGATAAACTTCCTTCCCATTTTCACAGAGATGGAGCAATAGAAGACTTGGAAGAATTAATGGAAGGTGATCATTGGAATATAACAAGAATGCAGGATATATTACCCAATGACATAGTTGAGCTCATCAAAAGTAATCTAGGGGAATTGGTTAGAACTCAAGAGAGAGATAAACCAAGATGAATGCTTACAAGTACAGGAAACTTCTCAGTCAGTAGTGCATTGGGATATATCAAACAAAGAGATCAAGTTTCACCACATTGTGCAAAGTTTTGGATCAAAGGACTGCCTTTTAAAATATCATTGCTTCTATGGGAATCTTAGAACTCTATAAACCAAGATTTGCTTACTATTGATGAGGTTGGGATATATCAAACAAAGAGATCAAGTTTCACCACATTGTGCAAAGTTTTGGATCAAAGGACTGCCTTTTAAAATATCATTGCTTCTATGGAGAATCTAGTTCTATAAATTTCCTATTGATGAGGTGCTTCAAAGGATGCACATTTCAATAGCATCAAGATGTTAGTACTGTCAGACTCAGCCAGAAACAGTTAATCATCTTTTCCTAACTAGTTTTTTTGCAGGGAAAATATATAGGTATTTTTGTTCTGCAGCAGGAATCTTAGGTCCATTTATTCAGGTTAAGCAAACAGTTTTGAAATGGTGGAATACAACAGTGGTTGCCTGGCTGAAACCTCTATATCAGGCTGCTCCAGCTCTGATTTTGTGGCAAATTTGGAAAAGTAGAAACATATGGAGACATGGAGGATAAGTCTCAGTCAAGAAGGTGTTATATGAGATTAACAAGAATATGTATTTGTTTGCACAACAAAGGTTTCCATGGATGCAGAATTTACCAAGAAGCTGGCCTGTTATAGTTCAACATTTAGAGAAGTTCAGCATGCCAATATCATGTAAACAAGTAATATGGAAACCACCAGAGTTAGGAAGTTTCAAATGCAACACTGATGGTGCTTCAAGGGGCAATCCTGGGCCATGTTTTGCAGCTTTTTGCCTAAGGAACCGTAGTGGTGATCTCATGTATACAGGGCGAAGGAGACTATCTGATACTACAAATCTTATAGCTGAAGTTGTGGCAATTGAGGAAGGGGTGAAATATTGTATTGATCATCATTTTTTTCCACTGATAGTAGAAACAGACTCCTTAACAATGCAGAAGATTTTAGATGATATTTGGGAGGTTCCACGGAGTATTTCACTGGTGGTAAAGAGGATCCAACACTTGAGAGAAGGCAGACAGATACAAGTGATCCGTGTTCTGAGAGAAGGGAATTGCTTGGCTGATTATTTCACTAACATGGGTTTTGATTTTGCAGGTACAATACAGTTTCATCATTTTCAAGAAGTTCCATCATCAGGAAGAAGGCTAATCTATTTGGAAAAGGATCAAACTCCTAACTTTAGATTCAGATCACAGGCAAGACAACCAATATAATTCATTAAGTGTTGGGAAGGGATCCGAATGAACATAGCGTTGACTTCAGTGAGTGGTATTAACTTGGTTGTTCAATCTGCTGAAGGCACTGCTATGTTTGGCGGGAAGTTCACATTATTTGTTACTGAGTACAACAGCAAATACAAGGTTATATGTATGCTTATTGAGGATGCAAATGATCAGAACTTGGCTTACAACTGCACTACTTCATACACAGTTGAGTTTACTGAATGATGCAGTATCATCAGTGGTTCATATGATCTGGATTAGTTTTATACATGCTAGGTGATTGCAGATTCTAACAGACACTGCATGAGGAGATTATCATAACCAAGACTGCCTGAAGAATTCTTCAAGAGATTTTGATCCATTCCACCTGTGAGACTAGTAGGTGTGAAAAATGGATACAAGTCAAGGCCCTAGGAGAGTAGGTTTTCTCTTATAGTGTTATTAGGATTTTGTGTAATCTTAGCATTTTTCCACTTTCTGTCTTTTATGTTTCTACATTTTTTGTGTTTGTCTGTACAAATTGTTTTTTATCAATAAAATTACCACCAGCTTGGGTGGCTTTATTCAAGAAAAAAAAAAGATTGGTCTATATATAGTCAGACCTCTCTATAACAGCATCCGCATATAACAACATCTCTCTATATCAGCTAATTGTTTTTTAACCGATTTTTGATGTTATATTTTATTTCTCTATAACAACTTTTTATCTATAACAGCAACAACTAACTTTATAACAAAGACGCTCTTTATAAAATTTCCCCCCGTATAACAACTATCTTCTTTTTTTGATACAACCATCTTTATGAAAAATATAATATCTATAATTACCAATAATAAGGGTAGAAATTTTGACCAAATATTTAATTTGATACTATAATATACTATATTTATGACAGGTTATTACATATGAATACAATTTGTAATCTAAAAATGTGATTGTCTTCATCAATTAAAGCGTTATATGACCACTAAGAGGTTGGAAGGTACAAAACAAGCTACAATTATAAATTTCATCGATCACTCTTGAAAAAAATTTAATTTTTAATTAAATTTAAAATATGACATGTTAGAAAATATATTTAATTTTAACACATAATTTTTATCACCACAAGCGCACACATCTTGCACACAACGCACGCATCCGGCACACAGTGACTAAGAAGAATAATGGCTTAGTGGTTACTTATTAGGGTAGGATATCCACTCCTTTTACTTCTGAAGCTGATTAGTTCATTTGACCCTTATGTTGCAGGCCATTTCTATCGTAAACGATATGCTTTATCTCATGAATTTCAGATTTTAAGATAGATCCTCACCCTACACGAAGAAAAAATGTGGTGAACTAAAGAAGTTATTTGTCGATTCCCTTGAACTCAATTCCGGTGGACGAAGATCAGATGTTGATGCACGTGCCATGTTATCTTGTGCTATAAGACCATGTTCTAACTTTTAAAAAATTTTATGGAGCAGTTACAATACGCATAATTCGTGAGGAAACAAGACTTCATAGCCTGTTTGTCCAAGCTTCTAAAATAAGCTTTTTTTGAAAAGTGTTTTTTTCAAAAGTGCTTATAAAAGAGTTCTTTCGGCAAATATCAATTTTGTTTGGCCAATTAATTTAAAAAGCACTTTTGAGCAGCAATTTGTGTTTGGCCTAGCTTTTAAAAAGTGTTTCTAAGTGTATTCTTCTTAAAAGTGCGTTTCAAAAAAGTCCTTTTGAGCAGAAGCTATTTTTTTAGCTTCTGAAAAACTACTTTTGTTACTCCCCAGAAGAACATATATTCTCCCAAAATCTTAGCTAATCACCTCACTTTATTAAAATAAGCACTTATTGAAAACAATAAGTACTTCTGGAGAAAAATAAGCTTGATCAAACAGGCTATTAATCTTGATAAATTTTATATATGCAACATAAGCATTGATCATTAGGATTTTACAACTCTTAAAATATGATATGAAATTCTAGTTGGAGTTCTGAATTTTCAAGCACCTTATGAAAATACATAATTCTTCCAAATTCAAACTGCCCTGGTAAATTTATTATCAAATTATCCAGATTTATTTGATAGTATTGTACAATATGGTATTAACAAGTCCCATTATGAATCTATATATACATTTCAATGATCCTCTTCTATCTTCATAATTAGATATTCATCCATATATTTTTGCTCCCGAAGAAAGTGTTTTCGTTGTGTGTGTACCAAACACAACTGAAATTTAGCTTCTTTTTTTTTTTTTTAAATAGAAATTTAGATGAAAGTGAGAGAAAAGTAGTAAAAAAAAATAAACTAGGTTGTTTGAAAAAAGAACAAGATTTGTCTATATATATAGTCAAACCTCTCTATAGCAGCATCCGCATATAATGACACCTCTATCTAATAGCTAAGTTTTTTTAACCGCTTTTTTATGTTATATTTTATTTTTCTATAGCAACAACAACCAACTTTATAACAGTACACTCTTTGTAAATTATCCCCCATATAACTGCTAAATTCGTTTTTTTTTTATAAAATAATAATTAACCATCTTTATGAAAAATATAACATCTATGATAGGGTAGAGATTTTGACAAAATATTTAATTTGGTACTATAATATACTTTATTTATGAAAGAATATTACATATGAATATATATTTGTAATCTAAAAATGTCATTGTCTTCATCAATTAGAGCGTTATATGACCACTAAGAGGTTGGAATGTACGAAACAAGCTGCCATTATAAATTTCTTCCATCAATCTTGAAATAATTTAAGTAAATTTAAAATATGACATGTTAGAAAATATATTTAATTTTAACACATAAATTTTATCACCACAAGCGCACACACGCACCCGGCGCACAGTGACTAAGAAGAATGATGGTTTAGTGATTACTTATTAGGGTAGGATATACACTCCTTTTACTTCTGAAGCTGATCAGTTCAGTTGACCCTTATATTGCAGGCCACTTCTATTTTAAACGATATGCTTTATCCCATGAATTTCAAACTTTAAGATAGATCCTCACCCTACATGAAGAAAAAGTGTTGTGGACTAAAGAAGTTCTTTGTCGATTGCCTTGAACTCGATTCCGGTGGACGAAGATCAGTGTTTATGCGCATTCCATGTTATCTTGTGCTATAAGATCATGTTCTCACTTTTATAAAATGTTATGTAGCAGTTACAATACGAATAATTTGTGAGCCAACAAGACCTTATAGCCTGTTTGTCCAAGCTTCTAAAATCAGCTTATTTTGAAAAACGTTTCTTCAAAAGTGCTTATAAAAAAAGTAATTCCGGCGAAAATCAGTTTGTGTTTGGCCAATTAATTTAAAAAGTATTTTTGGTGCACAATTTGTGCTTGTCTTAGCTTTTAAAAAGTGCTTCTAAGTATATTTTTCACAAAAGTGCTTTTCAAAAAAGTGCTTTTGGGCAGAAGCTTTTTTTAGCTTCTGAAAAACTACTTCTGCTATTATACAGAAGCACTTATTTTCTCTCAAAAGCTTGATTAATCACCTCACTTTTTTAAAATAAGCACTTACTGAAAACAATAAGTACTTCTGGAGAAAAATAAGCTTGATCAAACAGGCTATTAATCTTGATAAATTTTATATATGCAACATAAGCATTGATCATTAGGATTTTACAACTCTTAAAATATGATCTGAAATTCTAGTTGGAGTTCTGAATTTTCAAGCACTTTATGAAAATACATAATTCTTCCAAATTCAAACTGCCCGGATAAATTTATTATCAAATTATCCAGATTTATTTGATAGTATTTTACAATATGGTATTAACAAGTCCCATTATGAATCTGTGTATACATTTCAATGCTCCTCTTCTATCTTCATAATTAGATATTCATCCATATATTTTTGCTCCCAAAGAAAGTGTTTTCGTTGTGTGTGTACCAAACACGACTGAAATTTAGCCCTTTTTTTTTATTTAAATAGAAATTGGATGAAAGTGAGAGAAAAGTAGTAAAAAAAAAAAAAACTAGGTTGTTTGAAAAAAGAACAAGATTTGTCTATACATATAGTCAAACCTCTCTATAGCAGCATCCGCATATAATAACACCTCACTATAATAGCTAAGTTTTTTTAACCGCTTTTTTATGTTATATTTTATTTCTCTATAATAACAACAACCAACTTTATAACAGTACACTCTTTGTAAATTATCCCCCATATAACTGCTAAATTCTTTTTTTTGATAAAATAATAATTAACCATCTTTATGAAAAATATAATATCTATGATTACCAATAACAAGGGTAGAGATTTTGACAAAATATTTAATTTGGTACTATGACATACTTTATTTATGAAAGAATATTACATATGAATATATATTTGTAATCTAAAAACGTCATTATCTTCATCAATTAGAGCGTTATATGACCACTAAGAGGTTGGAATGTACGAAACAAGCGGCAATTATAAATTTCTTCCATCAATCTTGAAATAATTTAAGTAAATTTAAAATATGACATGTTAGAAAATATATTTAGCCCATAAATTTTATCACCACAAGCGCACGCACGCACCCGAGACACAGTGACTAAGAAGAATAATGGCTTAGTGGTTACTTATTAGGGTAGGATATCCACTCCTTTTACTTCTGAAGCTGATTAGTTCATTTGACCCTTATGTTGCAGGCCATTTCTATCATAAACGATATGCTTTATCTTATGAATTTCAAACTTTAAGATAGATCCTCACCCTACACGAAGAAAAAGTGTGGTGGACTAAAGAAGTTCTTTGTCGATTCCCTTGAACTCAATTCCGGTGGACGAAGATCAGATGTTGATGCACGTGCCATGTTATCTTGTGCTATAAGACCATGTTCTCACTTTTAAAATTTTTTATGTAGCAGTTACAATATGCATAATTCGTGAGCAAACAATACTTCATAGCCTGTTTGTCCAAGCTTCTAAAATAAGCTTTTTTGAAAAGTGTTTTTTTCAAAAGTGCTTATAAAAGAGTACTTTCGGCAAATATTAATTTTGTTTGGCCAATTAATTTAAAAAGCACTTTTGAGCAGCAATTTGTGTTTGGCCTAGTTTTTAAAAAGTGTTTCTAAGTGTATTCTTCTTAAAAGTGCGTTTAAAAAAAGTCCTTTTGGGCAGAAGCTATTTTTTTAGCTTCTGAAAAACTACTTTTGTTACTCCCCAGAAGAACATATATTCTCCCAAAAGCTTGGCTAATCACCTCACTTTTTTAAAATAAGCACTTATTAAAAACAATAAGTACTTCTGGAGAAAAATAAGCTTGACCAAACAAGTTATTAATCTTGATACATTTTATATATGCAACATAAGCATTGATCATTAGGATTTTACAACTCCCAAAATATGATCTGAAATTCTAGTTGGAGTTTTGAATTTTCAAGCACTTTCAGAAAATACTTAATTCTTCCAAATTCAAACTGCCCTGATAAATTTATTATCAAATTATCCAGATTATTTGATAGTATTTTACAATATGGTATTAACAAGTCCCATTATGAATCTATATATACATTTCAATGCTCCTCTTCTATCTTCATAATTAGATATTCATCCATATATTTTTGCTCCCGAAGAAAGTGTTTTCGTTGTGTGTGCACCAAACACGACTGAAATTTAGCTTTTTTTTTTTTTTTAAATAGAAATTTAGATGAAAGTGAGAGAAAAGTAGTAAAAAAAAAAAACTAGGTTGTTTGAAAAAAGAACAAGATTTGTCTATATATATAGTCAAACCTCTCTATAGCAGCAACCGCATATAATGACACCTCTCTCTAATAGCTAAGTTTTTTTAACCGATTTTTTATGTTATATTTTATTTCTCTATAACAACAACAACCACCAACTTTATAACAGTACACTCTTTGTAAATTATCCCCCATATAACTGCTAAATTCATATTTTTTTTTGATAAAATAATAATTAACCATCTTTATGAAAAATATAACATCTATGATTACCAATAATAAGGGTAGCGATTTTGACAAAATATTTAATTTGGTACTATAATTTACTTTATTTATGAAAGAATATTACATATGAATATATATTTGTAATCCAAAAATGTCATTGTCTTCATCAATTAGAGCGTTATATGACCACTAAGAGGTTGGAATGTACGAAACAAGCTGCAATTATAAATTTCTTCCATCAATCTTGAAATAATTTAAGTAAATTTAAAATATGACATGTTAGAAAATATATTTAATTTTAACACATAAATTTTATCACCACAAGCGCATGCACGCACCCGGCACACAGTGACTAAGAAGAATGATGGTTTAGTGATTACTTATTAGGGTAGGATATACACTCCTTTTACTTCTGAAGCTAATCAGTTTAGTTGACCCTTATATTGCAGGCCATTTCTATTGTAAACGATATGCTTTATCCCATGAATTTCAAACTTTAAGCTAGATCCTCACCCTACATGAAGAAAAAGTGTTGGGACTAAAGAAGTTCTTTGTCAATTGCCTTGAACTCGATTCCGGTGGACGAAGATCAGTGTTTTTGCGCATTCCATGTTATCTTGTGCTATAAGATCATGTTCTCACTTTTATAAAATGTTATGTAGCAGCATACAATATGAATAATTCGTGAGCCAACAAGACTTTATAGCCTGTTTGTCCAAGCTTCTAAAATCAGCTTATTTTGAAAAGTGTTTCTTCAAAAGTGCTTATAAAAAAAGTACTTTCGGCGAAAATCAGTTTGTGTCTGGCCAATTAATTTAAAAAGCATTTTTGGTCCACAATTTGTGCTTGTCTTAGCTTTTAAAAAGTGCTTCTAAGTATATTTTTCTCAAAAGTGCTTTTCAAAAAAGTGCTTTTGGGCAGAAGCTTTTTTTAGCTTCTGAAAAACTACTTCTGCTATTCTCCAGAAGCACTTATTTTCTCCCAAAAGCTTGGCTAATCACCTCACTTTTTTAAAATAAGCACTTATCGAAAATAATAAGTACTTCTGGAGAAAAATAAGCTTGGCCAAACAGGCTATTAATCTTGATAAATTTTATATATGCAACATAAGCATTGATCATTAGGATTTTACAACTCTTAAAATATGATCTGAAATTCTAGTTGGAGTTCCTTGAATTTTCAAGCACTTTATGAAAATACATAATTCTTCCAAATTCAAAATCAGGGATAAATTTATTATCAAATTATCCAGATTTATTTGATAGTATTTTACAATATGGTATTAACAAGTCCCATTGTGAATCTATGTATACATTTCAATGCTCCTCTTCTATCTTCATAATTAGATATTCATCCATATATTTTTGCTCCAGAAGAAAGTGTTTTCGTTGTGTGTGTACCAAACATGACTGAAATTGTCAGTACCCAACTCGTGGGATCGAGCGGGCACCTATACTAACCCCCCTGGTGGGTGAATCCTTCCCTTATTCAAAGATCCAATTCAAACATAAGAAGTAAATAAAAGGATAAGGTAGTCTCAAATCATAAATTACTAAACATGCGGAATACTAGTACAAATCCCCAGAATCTAGTCTGAATAGTACAAGAGCTACTAATACATAAGTCTGGAAATACAAGTCTGAAATACTGTTAATTGTCTCAGAATAGGAAATAAGACAAGTAAGATAGAGGAGTCTCTGGGCAGCTGGATCCATCAAATCCTCACCCTGGAAAATATGCAAGCTAAGCCTCAGGATCACTCACGAGGTGCGGAGGTGGAACCTTCTACGAACTCTGCACTTAGAAAAAGAGTACAACAAGGTAGTATCAGTACAAACACCGTGTACAGGTAGGTATCATAGGCCGACAACAATTAGATCACATATATATAAGAAAGAAATTGAAAGATAAGCATGCTAGCAATCAAGTACAAATCACAACACATTCTAACACCAGAACAACACACGTGATATAAATTCCATAGCAGAATAAATGATATAGACGAATGAAGTAAATGAGTGCACATGCAATGCAATAACATGTACTGGCCAACAGTCTGTCTCCGTACACACATGCTACGGATAGATATCCTCCACGTCTCGATAGTCATGACCCATGGGGGACCCGCGAAGTCCATGTACCAGTCACTCACACACAACCCAGAGATGACTTTCACAACACTAGCCCACTCCGAACACAGCCCAGAGATGGCTTCCATATCAAACCTCTCCACAATCTCGGATGTTCCTTTCTCACTTATCATCACCAAGTGCAATCACAGTCCGTATCAATGAATTATGTAAATGTGTATGAATGCTACGCATGATGTCAATATCGAGTGTAAATCACAATCAAATCTCATCCGTGCCTCTACATGAGCACACGTTATAATACCAATCCTAAATCAATGTTCTTTCCTTTATCGATGATAAGTGACAAGATAAGTGAGAGATGGATGCATCACAAACACAACATAGAAAATGGGAAACAACCCAACACCTCACGCGTGGCAACAAGCCAAATCACGATAAACACGACGACAAACCCACAAAGTCCAACAACAACACCAACCTAAGAATATCCAACCCAATTTCATACCCGAAGACTTATATGCTATCTCCGTTAATAACTAACTTCTACATATGTTTCGCTAATTGAAGTCTAATCGAAAGGTAAGCCGAAACCTATCTTGATGCCGAGCTGGTGCTACGAACCGTCAAATGTGAGCCTTGCCCTTCCGAATAGCCTCCGAATACCCAAAGTCTAGTCATTATCGAAATCTAAGTTATAAATGGGGATTATCGGTACCCATATTGCTATGCATTTTTTCGAATAAAAAATCAACTATAGAAAATGAGGGAAATCAAACCCACAAGGATAAAACGGGTATTACAAGAGTGGAATTGGTAACCCAACATTCTAGAAGTTCAATTCTACTCTCCAATTGCTAATTAAGCTCAATTATTGATCAATTACATCATTCAAGGGGAAACCCCCAATTTAGGCATGAACCCTAGTTTTGCCATAATCAAATCATTAACCCAAATTAGAGATTCAAGGTTATTACTACTAATTCATCAAATTCCATGCTTAGACTAACTAAATCCATCAATTAAACTCACATTCATAGCCCAAGATTCAAATATTAAACTTATGGTTAAGACTTATCTTCTCCAACTAGTTTTTCTAGATTCCACCATAGATTTCTAACTTAGGAAGGTAAATAAACAAGAACAAGGTGAAGGAGACTTACCCCAAGATGAATCAACTCTGAATACACTTCAAATCACCCTTGAGTCACTTAGAGAATTAATTTTGGGAATCGAAAAAGAATGGTTCGAATTAGGACATTTAATGATTCTGGTTCAGCGTTTCTCGCTCCAGCAAAAGAGGGTCCGCCCGCGCGATCTCACTTCGGCGGAGAACCATCCACGGAGGTGGATCTCATTAAAAAGAAAGGCATCTGTGCCTGTGGACCAAGCCTCGCTAAGGAGGGTCCGCTGGGGCGAGACACTAGAACCAACAGAATTCTGGTTTTTCACCAAGTTTCACCCCAAATCTCAACATCCACTCGAGACTTCCCAGATACAAAACAGATATGCACGCATATGTAAAAACAGGCTATGAACTCACTCGTAGCCTCGAAATTTCCAATGGAGGTCTAATTGATCAGGTCAACCCCCAACGACAAAAAACCAACTTTCCAACAATTAATACAAAACGCTCCCAAATGCCTCGAGAATCGAACTGAATACCCCCACCAAGTCAAAATCAACCCTCCGAACCTCACGAAATTGATAGATTTTCGAAAAAGGACCGTTTACCCAAAAGTCAACTATTGGTCAAAGGTTTTCCAGTTTAAGGCTCTAATTCTCATAAGTCATAATAAAACTCGACCGATTACCTCAGGAACCATGTTGCCTATCTCCACGAGTCAAAATCATACTAACAAGGCTCGGGGAAGGGTCAACGGGGGTAAATAGATCAAAGTGCAATAATGACTCTGGTATGCATATCGGACTCGGTCTCCCAGGTGGCCTCCTCAACTGGATAGTGCTTCTATTTCACCTCAACTGAAGCTATCTTCTTTGATCTCTACTTTCTCACTTGCCTATCCAAGATCGCTATAGGCTCTTCCTCATAAGACATATTCTCATCAAGCAACACTGAGTCCCAACGAATAATATAAGAACCATTTGAATGGTACCTCTTCAAAGATGGAAACATGAAATACCAGATGAACACCTGACAAGCCTGGAGGAAAAGCTAACTCATATGCCACTACACCAACAAGACGAAGAATCTTCAATAGGCCAATGTACCTCGGGCTCAACTTGCTCTTCTTCCCAAATCGCATAACACCCTTCATGTGTGAAATCATTAGAAAAACCTGCTCACCCTTAATAAACTCAAAATCTCAAACCTTCCAGTCCGCATACACCTTTTGCCTGCTCTGTGCTACCAGAAGCTTTTCTTGAATCAGCTTCACCTTGTCTATGGACTCCCTTAGTAAATCCATACCCCAAGATCTCACCACGAAAGCATCAAACCACCCAATCGGAGAATGACACCTCCTACCATATAATGCCTCGAATGGCGCCATATCAATACTCGAATGTAGCTGTTGTTGTACACGAACTATGACAATGGTATGAATTGGTCCTTATGACTACCAAAATCAACAACACAGGCCCTCAATATATCCTCAAGCACCTGAATAGTCATTCCAGACTGACTATCAGTGTAACGACCCATTTGGTCGTTATAGTGTTTTTGATCCATTTAGCTGTGTTGACCCTTCCCCGAGCCCTATTAGTCCAATTTTGAACCGTGAGGATGGGTGGCATGGTTTCCAAGATAGTTGGGCGAGTTTTATGATGACTTATGTGAAATAGAGCCTTAAAGCGATTGACTTTTGGGTAAACGAGCCTTTTTCAGAAATTCGTCGATTTCGAAAGGTTTGAATAGTCGATTATGACTTAGTGAGATATTCAGTTCGGTTCTCGGGGCACTCAAGAGCGCTTTGGGTTATTGTTTGGGAAGTTAGTCTTTCGCCATTGGGTGTTGACCCGGTCAAAAAAACCTCCGTTGGGAATTCGGAGACCACGAGTGAGTCCGTAGCCTGTTTTTATGTATGTTTGCATATCTGTTTTGCATCTGGGAGGTCCCGGGTGATTGTCGAGTTTTGGGAATGAGATAGTGAAAAACCAGCAAACTGCTGGTTTCTGTATACCTCGCTGGAGCGAGAGCTTGTACGCTTTAGCGAACCCGCCTCAGCGAGGCCTGGTCCGCTGGTGCGGGCTAAGAGGATATGTGGAATCCGCTCCAGTGGACAGAGCTTCGCTGGAGCAGACACGCTGTGGTGGTCCAGATATCGCTGTAGCAGTCCCGCTATCGTTGCGGCGGGAAATACAGACTAGTATAATATTTAATGCTAAGTAAAACCCTTCATTTCCTAGCCATGAGTTGGTTGTCCCCTTACCATGTGATCTTGGACTGTCATGCCAAGACAATCACCCTAGCCATGCCAGGTATTCCTAGACTTGAGCAGAGGGGTACTCCTAGTCCCGTCCCAAAGAAGATTATTTTCTATCTCCACGCGAAGAAATTAGTTGATAAGGGGTTCTTGGCCTACTTAGCCAATATTCATTATACTAGTGTTGATTCTTTGCCGCTTGAGTCTGTGCCTATTGTGTGTGAGTTCGCGGAGGTATTCCCTTCAGATTTGTCGGGTATGCCACCCGATCGCGATATTAATTTCTGTATTGACCTAGATCGGGGAACCCGCCCTATTTCCATTCCGCCATATAGGATGGTACCGGCTGAGTTGAGAGAGTTAAAGGAGAAATTGCAGGATTATTTGAGTCAGGGTTTCATCTGATCGAGCGTCTCCCTATGGGGCGCTTCCAGGCTATTTGTGAATAACAAAGATAGGACGATGTAGATGTGCATAGATTACCATCATGTCACGACCCAATTTAGCTAAGTCGTACGGGCACTTACCTCTTCCACCTCGATAAGCGAACCCTCAACCCAACGATAGTAAAAATGTAAATAAATAATTAAATAAGCGAAAGAGGATACTTCACGTAAGTCTGATGATAATAATATAGAAAAAGTGCGAAAATAAGAAAATACACCCCAAAGTCTGGTCTAATCCATACAAGAGCATCTAGCTAGAAATATACAAGTCTGAAAATATAATAATACATCAAGTCGGAATATGTCTCAGAATGAAAAGTAAGCCATAAATAAGAAGATTCTTCAAGGCGGCGGACGTCTCGTGCTCACCCTATAAACTTTAAGCAACCCTGATGGCGACTATCAGCCACGGGAAACGAAAGTAGATCCCGCTCGAAATTCTACATTCATAAAAGAATGCGGCGAAGTGCGAGTTAGTACAAAACCATAGATACGGTAGGTATCATAAGCCGACTAAGTTTAGCTAACATAATCCAGACAATAAAGTAAGATAAGCAGATAAATCAACAAGAATAAGTCAAACACAAGATAGAACCAAGTACACGTCATTACCTAGATTGTAGCATCTAAACCCAAGTGTGCCAAGTCATAATATATCCAATCCAAATCCAAATAACACAAGTAAATCACCAGATCATCACAATATAAGCCATAATGCAATGCAATGCAATAATGTATGAATGCAAATGCTATGCGATGCTATGCAATGTTGTGTACACATGTACTCCAGACGGATGTATCGACGTCTCGGTAGCATAACCCATGGGCAGTCGCGAAGTCCAATATACCACTCGTCCCAGATCTTTGCCCAACAAACAGACGAGACTTTGGATCTTTGCCCACGGAGGATTTTCATTGGCACATCTCATGGGGGAACCGCGGAGTCCATGTACCTCACGGCTCCGGCACAAACCTCGGCAATTGTTACAACTCAACCACGATTCTGGGATAACTTTCGGATATCGAACCTCACGCCACTCTTATCCAAACCGAGCCTAGCTCATCACAGTGTTTCCTCAAGTATCATCAATGCATCAACAGTATATCATGAAGGATGAGAATGCATGCAATGTGTGAGTTCAATGTCAATAATCAGATCAATATCACAAGTACCAAGCAAGGGTACGCCAACAATATCATGAAAAGGATATACAAGCCATATAGAACACTATCCGCGTATCAAACATCAATAAATAAGATAGTACAATATCATGATCAAGATGTATCAATAGTCTCCAATATTGCTATCACTACGTGGCATCAAGCAAATAATAATAGAACAAATTAAGTTACAACACAATGGGGTGGCTAGCCCCAAATCACACAACAAGGCCTAACCTAAGACAATAGCCTACCCAACTTGATACTCGAAGGTTTACATGCTTTCTCCGACAATATTATCTAACTATATGCTTCTCTAATCGAAGTCTCACCATAGGATAACCCATAACCTACCTGGAAGGCCGAACAACAATAACACCAACAATCACTCCTTAGCCTTCCCTTTCCGCTGAGCCTCAAGACCAAGAAAGTCTAGTCATATTCGAAATCTAGATCAGAAATCATGAATATCAATACCTATGTTGCTATCATTCAAATCGGGTCAAAAATCAACCCTGAAATTTGGGGAAACTGGGCCCACAAGGGCAAAACAAAAAATTTGGGGGTAAATTATCCAATTAAACACTAGGTGATCAAAACCCATTAACTAATTGCTAAATTAACTCAAGGATTCATCCAATTTCGAAATCCAAGCAAAACCCCAAATTTTGGGTATAAACCCTAACTCTTAAAATTCAAGAATTCAACACTAATAATGGAAGGTATTTGATTAACAACCTTAGATACATCATAATCTAGCATAAACTCAACCAACAAATCTTGATTTAGAAGCATAGATAAAATATCCATTAAACCCACTTTAGAATCTCATTACTAATGAACTAACAAGGAAAAGAGATTCTAAGATGATTAGGAATAATGGAATAGCAAGGAGATTAGAAGGACTTACCACCAAGAATCTTCTCCAATAATCCTCTAGAATAGTGCCCAAGAGCTCAATTTTCGGAATGGTAATAAATGAGGCACTTAAGACATTGAACACTTCATTTAATGAACTAACTACTCGTCACCCGCTTGCACGACAGTATTACCGCTCCAGCAGTGCCGCCCTAGCGGTACCATGACCGCTATAGCAGTCATGCCCAAAAGGCATAAACCGCTTTAGCGGCAGGGTGACTGCTTCAGCGATACCGCTGCCGCGGTGCGGGTGCCACCAAAGCGGGCACCAAACACCATAATCCTTCCCAAGTATCACACTTCAACTCGAATTTTCGACTAATTCCCAAGGTCATTTGCTCACAAACCATATACACAGACACATATAAAAACTCGCTACGAACCCGCTCGTGGCCTCGGAATTCCCAACGGAGGTCTCGTTGACCGAGTCAACCCCCGATACCTTAATTTTAACTTCTCAACCCAAGTCTCAAAATGCACCCGAGTGCATTGGGAACCGCACCAGATATACATACAAGTTCTAAAAGACCATTCGGACCTCTCGGAATCGATGAATTTTCGAAAAAGGTCCGTTTACCCAAAAGTCAATATTGAGTCAACTCTTTTTCGCTTTAAGCCCAAATTTCACAAAAAGTCGCGCCAATCAAATCTAAACACCTCAAGAAGCATGTCAATGATCCCCTCGGGTCAAAAGTGAGCTAACTAAGCTCGGAAAAGGTGTCAAAAGTGCCGGAAAGACTATAACGACCAAGCGGTCGTTACAAAAAGATAATAAATCGCTAAGCCATAATGAAAATGATCAAAATTTAAAGGTAATAAGTCATGCTAAAATAAGTATAGCTAATAAGCATTAATTACATGACTAAATATCAAGAAAAACTAAATTAAATTATGTATTTTCACTATCTAAATCAATGCAAAACTAAGAATAGATATGTAATATTATTGTTATTCCTAGTGTTAAAATTGAATTTCTTTTGTTAGCATTAGTATTGGTTTGGTTTTGATTTGGGATTTATTTGAGTTACTAACATCTATGGACTATAAAACTTATTGGATCATTCAAACTTCTGAGTCCAAGCTTCAAAATAATATGTGAAAAAACAAAAACTATGAAAATAAACATTTATAAATTGCATTACAAATAAATGTATTTATGTATACAATATTTTTTAAAATTGTATACATGTAATGTCAGGTTGACTTGTTTTAGTTAAAATCAAACCAAACCAATTATGGTCGAGTTTTTTCTTTCAATACCAAATCAAGTCAAACCAAACCACTAGTTGGGTTTTTTTCTCGGTTTGACTCGGATTGTCGATTTGGTGCAGTTTGTCGGTTTTCTTTGTACACCCCTATGTTCTAGCATGCATAATACAAGATCTCGTCTATCCATTAAAATATGGTTGAAATCTGGTATGTGCATTTTCCCAGCAAAATCTTATTGATTTCAGGCATTATCATCTAATAAAACTATTTATGTCGGTGTTATTTTATAAAATTTGCTTTCTTTATTTATATATTTTAGGAAAAATCACAACAACATGAAAACATGATAGTATAAATATCATTAGACCAATGATAAAAAAAAAACATGATCTATAGCAAAAATACTTATAAAATAACAAAAATCAAATTTAACGCCGGAGCATGCGCTTTTACTCCTAGGGCTTATGCTTTTGAGCTCGGAGCTTACGCCCCAAATTCCAGGGCATACGTCCTAAGGTCTACACCTTCAGTTGCGCCCTGAGCGTTTTTTGGTACGCCCCGCCCCGGGATTCGCCCAAAAATGCCTTTGAAAACAATGTTCTTAATAAGTCATCTCCTAAAAGTTGCGTTTGGAAGAAGGGTCAGTATATTTAACTGGTTGTGGTCCCTAAGTTTATTACGTATTCTCTCCTCTCCATACCATTCGTGAGAAGAACCAATTGAGAACGTAAGAACCTTAGACGATCATTAACTACGCATTAAGAAAGAGAAGATCTTCCTATAGTCTTTGCTCCAATGGATCAAGGTTAGTGTTCCTCGTCGTCTATTATGCACAGGCCCAACATTTACATGCTTCGTTTTGAAATAAATAAAAAATAAATAATCATAAATAGATGAGATTGTGATACAACACTGGTATAATAGGACTCTTTTCGACAATATATGCAAACATGACATTAGAATTGTGCCCTTCTAACAATGAATGTATGCTTTTAGAAAGGGAATAGTTCTTGTAGACAATAAAATTCGGGTCAAGAAAATTATAATCAAGACTGGAACATATCGCAACAATTGTTGTATTTGATTTCAGAATATGAGTGTTACAATCTCTATGATTCCTCTGATTCGTCTTTTCAATAATAAATTCAAGGGCTTTTGATCTTGATCTTGATCTTGAACTTGATGGATTTGATCTTGACTTGTACTTGAATTCAAGGGCTTTTGAGCTTGATCTTGAATTTATGTTGGATTTGATTTTGATTTGAATTGATTCGTCACGAACACTTTGATGGCCACCACGTGTTACACCTTGGAAAATTTCATGTCGTCGTACGATAGAAAGACTAACGCAGGACAAGAAGTACATGATGTTTCTACAAGTAAGAAGTAGTACTAAACGGTTCTCATTAAGATTCCAAAGACGTTTGAAGCACGAGAAGAAGTTCATTGAAGAATGTCAAGTCTAAGTCGTGTTTTGAGAAAGGGTTTGCAAAGTACCGAGTTAATGTTGATTTAATGGTGTCTTGAGAAAAAGTTATAACGCTCCTTAGATTTCTAATGAAGTGTTAAACAAGTGATAAGAAGGTTCCATAAGGATTGGAGATTAAATGAAACGACGGAAATAATTTCAGAAAAGTGGAGTTATACGACCACTTATACGGTCCGTATAACTTTATACGGTCCGTATAAGGGTCCGTATAACCCAACAGAAAAGATGTTTTCCCTGATGGTGAAATACGGTCACTTATACGGACCGTATAAGTGTCCGTATAACACCCGACGGGCTGAGCATTTTTCAAGTATAAAAAAGATGTTCCCACTTCATTATTTTCATTTTCTCACTTCTCCACTTCTCTCCAAGTCTCTGGAACATTCCACACATTTCATTTACAAGAATTCAAGGGAAATCAAAGATCAACTTCATCAAACCAAGGGAATCAAGTGCAAGGAAGCTCTTTGGGGTTGTTAGAAATCAAGAATTTCTTTGGAAGAGGAACTAGGGTTTTCTTCAAGTGAACCATGTCTATCCAAAAATCATTCCTACATAATCAAAGGGAGTTTTATGATCATTTCATGTTATTTAGAATATTGAGAGGTTGAAAGACTTGGATTATGAAAGGAAGTAGAAGATGGGTTGCAAATATGAGAATAGTGGTATTTTTGAGTAGTAGCTTCACATGAATCATGATTCTTGACATGTTACGAGTATAATTATGTTATAAATGATATTAAGAATATGGGAGAAACATTATATGAGGATGAATGTAATGTTGTATTATAACCATGGTTATGGATGACCTTGAGAGGAAATTGTGGGAATTGGATAATGTCGAACTTAACAAAGTTGATGATTATGATATAATGAATGTTGTTATTGATGTTTAGGAGTTGTTATATCATATGGAGGAAGTTGTATAAACAAAGGAAATGCTGCCCAATTTTCGTTAGCTTTAGCCTAAGCTTAAGTATGTTCCGATTATCTAATCTTAGCACGAATTCCTTTGAATGTAGAATTACGAACTTGGAAGGAAGCTTATAGTCATCAAGTTAGAAAGCCATAAAGGTATGTAAGGCTAGTCCCTTCTTTCTCTAAGGCATGATTCTTATGACATGATTTCCTTATCTTTCCATGACCTTTTTACATTTCGGAAACTATGAGTCCAAGTTTATAAAGAGTTTCTCACGAGATAAAGATAAGAGAGATGTTATGAATATGACAATGATGATGATGAGTCTAAGTCTAGAAATTCCAAGGCTTATGAAATGATATCCTTACGAAGCTAATGATCCTTATATGTTTCTTTGATGTTATCCATTATTGCTAGACTCACCTTAAAATGCTAGTTCCTTCAAGGTGAGGCAGGATAATCATGGCTACTCCATAATGGATTCAGGGGTTCTCGACCTTATGTCACCCCGATAGAGTTGTAGTATTTAATTGAGTTATTATGTATGCTTTATGATAAGTACATGATGATGAGATTACGCCGTGCCTAGATGGCCAGGCATGACACCGCTAAGACGGGCTGCATACGATTACACCGTGCCTGGATGGCCGGACATGTCACCGCGAAGGCGAAAATGATTTATGTGCATATGATTACACCGTACCTAGATGGCCGGACATGACACCACCAGTGGGCGGCGTGCGATGGTTACTCGGACGCGGGTTAACGATGATGGTATATGAGATATGCATAACATGTGTTTTCTTTTAAAGGTTAAGTAAGTTATATCTTCGCTTCATCTTTTATGATTTCTTTATAATGCTAGTATCATTCATGCCTTGCATAATCAGTACATATTTTGTACTGACGTCCTTTTCTTTTGGACGCTGTGTTCATGCCCACAGGTAGACAGGAAGGTGGCCCAGATTCCTAGGAGCTACTCAGCAGGCTTACAGGAGCACTCCATTACTTCGGAGGTGCCATTTTGATATATCATTTTATGTATATATATTTGGGCACGACGGGGTCCTGTCCCGTCCTTATATCTAGTACTCTAGTAGAGGCTCATAGATACATACGTGTGGATAGTAGATGTCCCATGATGACTACGTTGTATATTGTATATCATTTTGATAGCCCGAGGGGCTTATGCACAGAAATGTAGATATGTTTTGGAAATGATAATGGTTTCCTTATGGCTGGTTGTGTTGAGAATAATAAATGCATTCGAGATGAGTATGATGATTAGCATAATGAGTGGTGCTCGGTAGTCAGCTCTGGGTACCCGTCATGGCCCCCTAGTTGGGTCGTGACACCACGAACAAGTGAATTTGATCTTGAACGCCTTGATATTTGATTCGCCTTCGTTCTTGATCTTCGGATATTTGAAACTTGTAGAGAAAGGCTTGCAGCTTGTAGAAAACTTGTAATGTTTGATCCACGAGTTCCCTCTGGCTTCTTGTTTGAATTTCTGGTGCCTTTTCTGAATTATGAGGCCCTTATTTATAGTTGTAGGATGGAGGAGGTGTGATAAGAATGAACTCCTTTCGGCCAATCAGATCTAAGCTAACATGTCGATATTTGATTGGCATTCAACATGTCACTTGTACACGTGGCGCATCTCCATTAACATTTGATTTGACTAGGCATGCTGCATCATTTTGACACGTGTCATGACCCTATAGGCTTCTTTGTTTGATTTGGCGTGCCACGTCATTTGACACATGGCACTAAAGTGGGCCTCTAGGAAGGTGACATTTTGGGCTTAGCAAAGTGAGCTCATTATTTATAGCCCAAATTAATGGACTAGCCCAATAGAAATCGGACCTTTAATTAAATCCATATTATTGAACTTAAAAAATTAACGCAATTATATTAATCCGTAATATTTATTTAGACTAATATATCTTAAATTTACTATTATCCAAATTTCTTACGGATTTAATTTCAATAAAATTTCGTTATCTACAGTTCTTTTACCAAAAAGATAACAAAACTAAAACAATCATCAACTTAGTTTTTTGAATCCTTCAATGTATGAAGACATCCTCGTCTTGAATTACTTACCACATGGAATCTTTAGCTTCAAAATCGGCATCATCTTGTAATTTGGCTGCTCCATTAATTCAATGTCAGCAAACTATGTCATCTCTTCTGCATGTTTCTATTGCTCTTTGGAAACTCTCTCCTTCGAAGTATAGCCTTTTGATCCTTTACCATCATCCTTCGTTTCTATGCTTTCTTCATCCACTATTAGTAAATCATTCTTGTCACCCTTCTGGAGAAAATGAGAGGAATTATTGAAGTAAGATTTGTAGACTGCGAAATTTTATCAAATTTGAAATAGGACTCTACAAGATGAGTTCAATCCATCTTCAAACTCTAAATTCGATTAGGGTTTCTTCGAGGCTATTTTACCCTAAATCCTAGATCACGCCTGTAAAAGGGGGCACATATTCCCTTGAAAATACGTCTCAAAATTTTCCATAAACTCGTGGATATTAAAAAAGAGATCAAATCATAGCTTGAATAACCTATAAACTTTTGGGTATTCATAAAGAGATAATCAAATATTGTCTTTCAAGACATCTCAAATATCCTGTAAACACTTGGATATTCACAAAGAGATCAAAACACATCTCGAATATCCCATAAACTCATGGGTATCCACAAAGAGATCAAGACACCAAATATTGTCTTTCAAATCCAAATACCGAAATGATGCCCGACGTTCAAATCAAATACGTCAAGGAGGTCATCCTACGTTCAAGAAATACGCTAGTAATGACCCTCGAATTATGGAGAAAATCTAAGAGAGAAGAATCAAGGGAATAAACAAATCTGTACCCGCTTCATCAATAAAATATACATTTTTTCATATTTTGTTTGTGGTTGCAATTTATTTTCCGCATATCGAAATTTGTTGCAAACAAGATTAATTAAAAACATGCACCTGCATGAATGATGATAGTATTAACTGAAGTCAATCAATTTCAAGCAGTATAAAGAAATTCACATAGCTCCGTGATTTTCACATCATGAAATATGAGAAATTATGGTACTAAAGCCAATACCTTCAACTTACTTCTAGCACAACTTTCACTGTAATTAAAGATCGATAACTGAATTTTATTGTAATTATTCAAACGGCAAGAATATGAGAATCGTGGAAGAAAATGAGAAAAAATTAAATTTCTAAAGCTTCACTGTTTCAATCGTAGGAAGATTTAATATCATAAGATTTGAATACAACCTCAATTAATGGTCAAAGCTTAATTTTTAGAGAGCTACATACTAAAACATAGCCTATAACCACATTCGTTATCAATCTTACTAAGCAATATTTACGTAGTAGTGGATAAATTTACCTGAGAACCTAAGTAGTAATATTTAAAGCCTAAAGTTGGGTCCACTTAATGACTATGCCCTTTAGTTTCACACTTTCAAGTGCTTTCCAGAATATCACTTCACTCGAATCCTTCTTCTACAGGATATTTGCACATAAAAGATTTTTCAAACACCTCAGGATATGTTAATGAGTGTCGACGGGCAAGGGCAGTCTTGATGGGAACAGAAGCAGATGGCTGAAAAGTTGTTGGGCTAACCTTTGTTTGTGCAGCCAATATATTCCTCTAACGTGTCATTGACGGGTTGTGTTTGATGTCGAGCCTAATGTACAAATGATTCTAATTTATATATTAAACCTTTGAAGTAAACTCAAATTGGAACAATATATTATCCGTCAGTTACCAAATTCAAATATAGAAAAGTGGTCAGTCACATTTTTTCCTTTGTCTGAGACACCAACAATCAAAGTTTTCTTGACAGCAGAACTATTGTTGAATAAGCGGCAATCTCAAGGTCTAAGCCTTTATTGATGCAGTGCCGCTTGTTCAATAATGAGTATGCTATCCAGGGAATTCCAATTTAGCTTACAAGTACATCCAATCTCACTTCTTTCGGCGATGTCTTAAAAGTCTATAGTATGAATTTTTGATATATTGACTATCTTGTTTTTCCTTTTTTCCCCTGTTTGCTCTGCTTGTATTTACTCTCCTCTTCCCACTGAATCTTTGCTTCTCATTTGCACCTAATTATTTAATTGGGACACGTGAAATCCAATAAACAAACATAAATAGATTCAAAAATAAATGGAAGCCCCTTTTATTATGTAACGCGAGAAAACACATAGTCAGTTGACCACCAACTCGATCTTTTAGGAAGGAACACTAATTTTTTTTTAAAAAGTCGAACAAAAACGAATTGCAAAAATTTCAAAAGATATAAAATTGAGCATGCAACAAAGCTAGTTAAATCAAGTTGTAGCAAGTTGTGTTGTAGAATATTAAAAAAAATAACAATGGAGTAACTTTGTGCAAGACAAATTTAATAAACAAATTAAAGAGAGAAATCACGAAAGAGAATTCAATAGAAACACGGAACGAATAGGCAAGACGCTTCTGCAAATTATCTTTGTGATAAGAATTTTCCCATATCGCGTAAAATGGTTAACGGGAAAGTCCATCCCCATGATAAAATGCCTACTCTGGAAATCAAAGTTCCACTTTTCGATTTCTTCTACCACAAGAACTCAACCCAAAAGAATGGAGGATTTGTAAGAGAAAACAATAAGACAGGACTTAATATGTTTTAATGTAGGAGACTGCAGAATGATGTTTTTACAAAGAAAATACACGTTATTTTTAAGGCTTCTGCATTAGCCTTTATAGTCAAACCTAGATCACCACCAAATGGGTGCTTTAAACTCAAAAAACAACGTTTGGATTAAATGATGAAACAACACAACTGTTAAACTAACAACAGAAGGCAACGTTTGAAATATTCAACTAACTAGTAGCCCTTCTCCTTTTATATATTTAAACATTAGTATTAAATAATACTCATATATATTATATATGCAACAAGTTGAAGCCATTAATACACTTTAAGAACGCAACCAAGGAAGTCTTTAGAAACAACCATCTCATTTATTGCTGCTATATATAAGGGAAAATTCTCATTTTTTGTAGTCCTCACATGAGTTTTTTTTTTTTTTGTCTCTTTTACCCCTAATTAATTTTTTTTATGATTTTGTAAGTTTCACATATTTTGTTAAATTTTAAGAATTTTAAGGGTATTTTTACATGCTACTAAATGATGATGTCATGGAAAAGGTGATAGTGACCCCACACAGCACACTTATACATATTTGATTTCTTTTATGTGGAAATGTTATTAAACTTATTCCAAATTATATTTTTTCATAGGAATTTATTATAGACACGTAAAGAATTATCTTGTTATTCAATTTCTATTTTAATTTAGGATTAATTATTATATAAACATCTTTCTTACTATATAATTTATTGTTTATTAATGTTATTTACCATTTATCATTTGCAATTTTAAATTTTTATTCGACCAATTAAACTTAAAGTTTGTTTTTTAAAGTATTTTCTTCTGTAATTTTATGTCGTATATGCTCGCAAACATAAGTAATAACAAAGATTTAATTTCAGGTAGAATTAAGTTTTAAATTAAAAGAATAAATGCAAATAACTTATATCATTGTTAAATACTTTAAAAAGGTATCAATAACGTAAATTATAGTCCTTCCGTCCGAATCGAAAAATGTATTTTAGCGTACAATAGTTAATTAATCTAATTTTTACATGCGCACATTTTTAACACAAAATTTATCTAAAAAGAGGAACTATAAAACGTTATTTTTATATATATTTTGAAAGTGTTTTAAAAAACCATAGCTAAAGAAAATACAATTTGTCATCCAAGCAGGAATAATACTTAACAATTGCAAAATGTATATTTTTCACTTTTTAAATATTAAAATATTTTGCTTTAGAACAAAATAGTTAAGTTCAACATGAAAACACTATATGTAGATTCCATAACAAAGTTCATTAAACTTAAAAAATAAAAAAAATAAAAAATGTTATTTCTTGACATGCATCTTTTGGAAGAAAAAAGTAAACTTAAAGTAAGAACTTTAATTTCCTTAACTTTTCAGTATATTTTGTGGGATTTAATTTGAAAGAACATCTACAAAATATCTTGCAATACCAAGGCTTTAATTATTTGTATTTATTTATAAGTTAACTTTATTTATTTCATCATACAATAAATATTGTAGAAAAAAATACTTTTCACATAGTTCAATATTGTATTTTTTATTTTTTGCAAAATATAAGTTAGTCATTGGGGGTTTAATCAGAGAAACAGATGAAATTAGTTTTGCATATGACACAGCTCGATTTGGATCATCAGAAATTGTAATCTCAAAAAAATAGAAATTAGAAGAGCTTTCATGGATGCATGCATTTGTTTGATTTTTTTTTTTTTATAAATCTAATGCATAAACTAAGATAAAATATACTCCTTTAACTTTCAGATAATTTTTATATTTTAATATTTTAGAAGTCTTTAGAAAGTGTCAAAATTATGTTATAAAAACAAAGAGGTAAGAGTAGAAAAATTATATACCTATCTACAAATTTTACGATGGATTAGCCCGGGCCAGACAACACTTGTTTTACCATATATAAGGGAGAATAACAACTTTTTGTAGTCCTCACATGAAGTTTTTTTTGTCTTTTTTACCCCTAATTAAAGTTTTTATTACTTTGTGAATTCTCACATATTTTGGTAAATTTTGAGAACTTTAAGGGCTTTTTACATACCACTAAAAATTATGATGTCATGAAAAATGTGATAGTGGACCCCATAAAGCACAATGATACATATTTGAATAAAAACATTGTTCTTATAATATTATTTAGTACTATTATATATTGATGCTATTTACCATTTATCATTTACTATATTAAATTTTTATTCGTCCGACTGAACGTGATGTTTTTTTTTTCTCCTTAATTTTATAAGGAAAAAGAAAGATTAAAGTAAGAATAATTTAATCTCATTGAATTTTCGGCATTTTTTTTGTTTGATTTAATTTGAAAGAACATTTACAAGAGTATCTTTCAATACCAAGGCTTTTAATTATTTATGTTTATTTATAAGTTAACTTTATTGATTTCAATATTGTAGCATTATATATTTTTAACATTGGTTAAATACAACAAATCTTTTGCCAAAAATAAGTTAGCCAATATGGGTTCAATTCAGAGAAACAAATGAAATTAATTTTACATATGAAAAAACTCAATTTGAATCATTGGCGTTTATAATCTAAAAAAATTTCAGTAAAATATAAATTAAAAGAGATTTTGTGCATGCATATGTTTGATCTTTTTTAAAAAAAAAAAGTCTAATATTTAAAATTAAAAAAATATATTCTCCTCTAATTTTCAGATATTTTTTTTGTATTCAAATATTTTAGAAAGTGTCAAAGTGATGTTACATAAACAATGAAGTAAGAACAAATTTTTTGAGAAAAAAAAAAGTCAACAAATTTAATTTTTTGACATTAATTTGGATCCGGACTTAGCACGGGCCAAGTGGCACTAGTATACATCAATAGACAACTTCTGTCTCACTGCAAATTCCTTGTTGTTGGCGTACTTAAGTTTATTTTATACTCACTGCATATCATATATAATGACATTCAGTACCATAGATAAACTAAAATCCGCATTAATTCACACAGCATACTTTTTGGTGATCCTTGGCATAAAAATAGAATTATTTTTAAGCGGTATCTAAATACCTACAGACTCTGTCAGATACAATGTTATCAAGATGTATAATGTCAAAAATTGCAAGCATCAAATCAATCTATAGCAAAATTTCTCATTTGCATAACATTCAAACAAATCAATTACTTCATCCCTCTCAATTTAAGTGTCTTAGTTGGACTGGACACGTAATTTAATAAGATAGGGAGACTTTTCAATCATATGGTTCTAAAGATGTGTGTAATGTTTTAAAATGTCACTTGAATTTTGTGGTTTCAAATTGTGTTTGAATTGTCAACTTATTGATTATAGAAAGCGGCGCTCTTATTAGGACAGACCAAAAGGAAATTAAGACACTTAATATGGGACGAAGGGAGTACTATAAAGCTGTGAAAACAACAAAGAATGAGCAAATATAAAGTATAAAATAAAAAAGTCATACACATGGCTGTTTAAGGGGATTGCCTTATTAGAATGAAGCTTGAGTAGTGAAGAACGCAGGCACCGATTTCTCTTGTGAAAGAGTTTCCGGAGCTTCTATAAATCGAAGTCAAATTTAATTTATGAAGATAAAAGTGGTGTGAAAATCACAAGGAATTACTGAGTTGTTTCATAGAACCTGGAAGAAGTTAAGAAAAAACGGCCCTAATAATTGCTAAATAAATTGGCAAAAATCAGCGGTAACAAATTTAGCTCACCCGAGATAAACGGAAGCTCTAAGATCGAACAAGGAAACGATAATTTTATGTGTCTTGATTACTTGAATATTATTAGACCTCTTGGGGAGTTCTCGAAAATAGTAGAATACTATTGTAAGAATTTAAAATGAATGATTTTGAAAAAATTCAATATCATAGAAGATATTAAAGCGATACCCATTGAATATCCACTTATTGTGAAATTGCTTGATATAAATAGATCCATTTAAGCCTCATCAAAACTAATGCATAATTTCTTGGTCCTGAGAATCATATCTCTGCGCAATTAATACATTTTATATCTTGCTATGTTACACCTTGGAATTTTTTCCGATGATGCACAGTGAATAGACTAGCGATGAGTACGAAGTATATGGTGTCTTGATAAGTAAGAAATAGCATTTGACGACCTTAAGTAAGATTTCAAAAACATTCGATGTTAGACGAGAAAGATTGCCAAGAGAAGGCAAGGCTTACGATAAGTATCGGAAAGAATTTATGAGTAACGAGTAATGATGACTTAAAGATGTTTTGAAGAAGAGTTATAACGTCCCCTAGATTGGTATTGAGGTGTTAGACAAGTGCCAAGAAGGTTCCATAAGGATTGGAGACCAAACGAGTCAACGAGAACAAGTTTGGAATCACTGAACATTATACGGCCAGACATACTGGCCGTATAAAATTCACGGACCGTATGTCCAGCCGTAGGTTCAGCCCAGAATGGCACACCTCACTGGACCAAACATACGGCCAGTGAAAAATATACGGACCGTATGTTGGTCCGTATGTTCTGGTCGGGACAGATTTGTGTATTTAATAAGGGATCCAAGTTTCATTTATTTCATTTCACCTTTCACTCCCCTTCTCTCTAAAACATCTCTCCACATTTCTCCCACAAGATTTCAAGGGAAATTAGTGTTCAACTTCATCAAACCAAGTGAATCAAGTATAAGAACCCATTAAAGTTCATCCAAAGCAAGAAATCCAAGTGAAGGAAAAACTAGGGTTTTGCTCAAGTAAGGTGTTTGCACCCGAGGTTCATTCCTACACCTTCTAAGGTAAGTTTTATGATGTTTCCATGTTGTTTAAAGTATTTGGAAGTTGAAACACTTGGATTGCAAAAGAATATAAGAAATGGGTCATGAATGTACAATAGTGCCACTTTTGAATAGATGTTTGGAATGAGTTATGATTCTTGATACATTATGAATATGACCATGTTATAAATGATATTGAGAGTATGGAAATCAACATTGTATGTGAATAAACGTATTGTCGAGATATGTCTATGGTTATGGATGAATTGAAGTGAATCGTGAAGTAAGGATAGTGTAGTTGAATAAAGACTATTGTGATGATATTGTGAACGTTATTATTGATGTTTGGGAGTTGATATATGATGTGGAGGAAGTCGTATAAATAAAGGAGATGCTGTCCGATTTTCTCTAGAATTAGTCATGAATGCTAAGCTATCCATTCTCTAATGATTAGTATAACTTTAATGAAGGTAGAAACGTGAGCATTGAAGAAGCACGTACCAGTGATAGAATAGTTGCACGAAAAGGTATGTAAGGCTAACCCTTCTTTCATAAGGCATGGTTCTTGGGTCAAATATTTATCCCTTTGTGAGCCCATGATATTCCTCAATGATCCTATCTCAAAAAGCTACAAGGCTTATGAGTCTCGATATGATACGACTGTACTAAGTTTCTTATGCGACGAGTAATCCTCTAAGGATAGAATGTAATGAATGACGATAGTAAAGAAAGTTAAAGTTAAATTATGAGCTTATATGTATATGTGCCCATGAGTGGCTATTGTGAACCCCGAGCTTATATGGCCGGGTAGAATATAGTGAATATGTATGTATATCTATATATGGCGATACGCGCGCACCACTGCAGTTGGGTATGGATAACACTGAGCCTTGGTAAGGCCAGGTATGTATGACACTGAGCCTTGGTAGGGCCAGGTATGTGAAACACCGAACCTTCGTGGTCGGGTATGCTATATAAATGCTATGTATATGACATCGATATGAGTACGAATATGCTATGTATATGACATCAATATGAGTACGAATATGTTAAGAATATGTAAATGCCAAGTAAAGGCTATGTATATGCTATGTATATGATACGAACAGGAGTATGAAAGGAAATATGAATACGAATACGAATATGGATACGAAAGGTAAATGAGTACGGATATGGATGTATGTACGCGAATACGCAATAGAAATGGACCGTCCCTATGGAAAGTAAGTAAGTGCTATGACGATGATGCTATTATCTCCCATCTTATGCTGTTTCATATGATATCTATTATGCTTTCACATTGATATTGATCATGCTTTACATACTCGCACATTCTTCGTGCGACGTCCTTTTGTTTGTGGACGCCGCGTCATGCCCGCAGTGGCCAAGGAGACGGACTTGATCCATAGCTAGATTTCTCGGGGACTACATAGCGGAGCTCCATTTCATTCGGAGGCACAGCCTTTTGGTATAGATTCTTTTGTGTACATATTTATAGGCACGGCGGGGTCCTGTCCCGCCTATATGATATGACGTATTCTTCTTAGAGGCTCGTAGACATGTGTATATGGTTAGATATGCTTGGCCTTGTCGGCCTATATTTTGGGATATTATTTTGATAGCCTTGTCGGCTTATGTACATTTATATGGGCATAGATGTTATTGATGATATAGATGTGTTGTTGCCCAATGAGACTAGAATGATGATGAATGAAAAGCATGATTTAGCTATGTGGCTCACCTAGATGTGATGTATAAGTATGTTAAGAGGTGCCCGGGTGGGATAGCACCGGGTGCCCGTCGCGGCCCTCCGGTTGGCTCATGACATGCTATTACTGTGAGCATGATATAATTGTACTCCTACACGGAGATATTGAAATAATATCAATTGCATATTGCAAATAAAAGCCGTGAAATGAATGTGTTTATCCTAACAAATATTGTCAATATATTTTTAATATACACGACATTCATTTAATCGACATAAATGTTCGATCCAGACATGTTATCTCTCCCCACGAGGGTTACTTTCCTACAACATTGTTCTATGTGACAGCCAAATATTACAAAGATAACAACAAATTATAAAGGATATCAGGAATGTGTTTGGTAAAAACAATATTATATGATGATTCAACTCTATCGAAGGAATGGAGATGCAGATGATTAACCAATTCATCAAATGATAATTTGATAAATGTGATCACAGAGGCACTGTCAATCCCAACATATGATAAATTGGTGTACAAGATTGGAATACATTGTCTTCAAGGATTAAACGATGATTCAATCAGGGGAGCAAAATACGCGTTGTACTCTTTTTTGCTTAACCAAGATTTTGTCTCATTTGGGTTTTTCTGGTAAGGTTTTTAATAAGGCAGCTAAAAATGCGTATTACTAGATATGTGCACTTTTCTAGCATTGGATTTTTCATAGTAAGATTTTAACGATTCACATTATCTATTAATAAACATTCATGGGATGTAGGGTGGGGGGGGGGGGGGGAGTGTTATGAATACACTTAATTGTGGATGTCCATTTATTACTCCAGAACTTACAAGCAGCTAACAAATAGCTTATAAATAGCTCTGCATCCAGCTTCCTGAAGAAGCTTCATGAAGTAGCTTACAAGTAGACACAACAACTTCTGAAAGTTGCTTACAAAGCAACTTCAGCTCCTCTATAAATAAAAAGCTAATTTTGTTCATTTTTACATAAGTTTGAAGAGCAATAAAATCTATGCCCCACACCTTGTTGTCGTGTACTTTAAAAAAAAAATTATTATTATTATTATTATTATTATTATTATTATTATTATTATTATTTCATAGCTTTTTACTCTTTTCATTTATGTTGAATATATTATTATTATTATTTCATAGTAAAGTTGTAAGTTTCCTTTTTACTCTTTTCATTTATGTTGTTTTTAAAAAATAAATAAAATTCAAAAGCAAACCAAAAATTACCCGCAAGGACATGTGTGTATATTTATATCTTGGGTTTAGGTAGTGATGTAGATATGATGTATGTTGAAAGGATAACCGTTTAGCATTGTTTGGGAGCTTCAAGTTTAAGGTAAACTTAATGAATGATCAGACAATTATGACTTTTTCACCAAAGTCACATAGTTATATTTTCTAACAAAAACATTACAGAATTTTCATCCTACCAACACAAAAGTCACAATTGCCGAAAAACTCAACCTTCTGGTGAGTGATGATTTTACTCTACATTTTGATCCTTTTTAGTTTTAATCTAATAAATACATACCTGATTAAAAGAAGACCGACCTGACCTGGTCCAATTTTAAACCTTTCCAAGAATGATACTGTGATAATCCACCATTTTTTTACCACCTTCAAATGTATCCATATGACGTATGCTATACATCCTTTGGAAATGACCGTCCAAATTCTGCCCCAAATTTGCATCTCTCTTTTCAAGATTTTCATCCAAACTAATAGTGATTATTGTCTCCATAGTTCTCTGATTCAGAGTATCCATATCTCCTTATCTGTACATTTTTTTCCTAGAACCTCAAGCAAAATACTCCAAGAAAACAACTCTAGTCAATTAAACAACTAAAAGGGGCAATGAATTAGAAAGAATTTATCAATAGATTAATAGTTCTGATACACTAAAAATCTTCTGATGCACTGATAACTAGTAGTAGTAACTATCACTCCATAAAATTCAATTCTTACCGTACAACAAAATGTAACACTTTTCAATAAATATTATAATTACACTTGTCAAAAATTGGTTGGGTTGGGTCAGTCCTCCTTTAATGAAAGTTTTGTGACTTTTCTTTTAGAAAACATAGTTATGTAATTTTGATAAAAAGAAATCATAACTATATTATCATTTATTATGAAATTTTTTCTTTCAAGTTTATCCGACTTGAGGATAGTGAAGCAAACTCACATCAAGTGGATAGTGAAGCAAATTCACATCAAGTCCATTCTTACTTCTATTGTTTTGAGTTTTTTGTATATGATTGTTCCTACATAATTGAAATGAAATGATTCCATTTAATTAGTCTTGCTATGTTTTAGATTATTTTGGCCTCCTGTTTGTGTCCATTTCAATATGTTTTTCTAATTTTACTCAAATGCATAAGGCTGCGTACAATAGACTCTTGTGGTCCGATCCTTTCCAGAACTCCGCGCATAGTCGAATTTTTATGCATTGTGCTGTTTTCTTCCCAGCTTACTTTGTGTTTTGAAGCTTTTTGAATTGAGTTTTAAATTTTTTTATCAAAAAGATGTTTATAAGATTAACTAAATAAAAGAATTTATTAGAAAAGATAAATTAACCCAAATAATTTTTATATTAATTAATAATAAATAGTTTAAACATTTATATAAAAAAATAAAATAAGGAAGATAAGCATAATATCATAAATCACAAGAATCATTAGTATGAAAGAATCAAACATGACAAGGGACCTCTTAAATTATTCATATTTTCTTTATCATATACTAATATTATCCATGACATTATCAAGAAAACATAAAAAAGAGAATAGATTCACCAACACTATACAAGTGATTATTTCATTTCCCACTCTCCATATTTATTTATTTATTTATTTTCTTTAATTAGTTCTTATGTCTTTCCCCAAAACAGTCTTATGTTACTGACTTTTGCCAAAAAAAAAAGAAATTCATAAAAAGGGGGTTTTGTGATTTTGTCCCTCTCAGGCATCAGTAGAGTGGAGTGCAAGCTCTCTTCTTCAACCCCTAAAACCCTAGTGATTTCATACCATTCAGCTATGCCCCAAAACAAAGATGTTCGCTTCACTTCATCTTCCATCAAACTCCCTCTCTTCTCTCCACCTCCTCTACACCCCCATAATACCCCTAACCCATTCCTACACTTCATTCTACAAAATTTCCCCAAATTCACACACCCTTTTCATCAAAATGGTGAAAAGATTCAAACTTTATTCAAATTCCCACACCCAAAATTCAATCCCCAAAATGCAATTCTTGAATTCCTAACAAAACGAAGAAACATAAACCCATTTTCTTGGAATTTACCAAATACTACTACACCTCTACTTTGCTGTGCATCAATAGCATTGAGCAGCAATTTGGATACCCCGAAAACCGGGAATGAAGAGAGAGTTCTGATAAGTGAAGTGTTAGTGAGAAATAAAGATGGGGAAGAACTTGAAAGGAAGGATTTGGAGAGTGAAGCATTGAATGCATTGAAAGCGTGTCGACCAAATTCGGCGCTTACTGTGAGAGAGGTACAAGAGGATGTGCATAGGATAGTTTCGAGTGGGTATTTTTGTTCATGTATGCCTGTTGCTGTTGATACTAGAGATGGTATTCGCTTGGTTTTCCAGGTACATTGTTCTCCTCGCATATTATGGGGTCGTTTCGTTTGGTAGGATGTATTAGAGAGATCACTACATGTATTAACTTTGGTGTTATTAATCCTTTGTTTGCTAGTGTTTTTCAACTATGGTATTAGTTATACATCCTATCAAGGGGTCGTTTGGTAGGATGTATAAGAATAGTACTGAATAGGGTGGATTAGTTATGCTGAGATTATTTCTTATTGACAGTTTGGTGTGGTGTATTAAAAATAACATGCATTGCGTAATTTCTAAAAAAATTATTTGTTTACAAAAATACCCTCTGCGTTCTTTTGCTTTGAGGACAAGGGCAATTATGTCTTTAACCATGCTAATTTATGCGTTAATAACCCAGAGTAGTACTGAAATAGGGTGTTTAAATAATTACATGTATATTAGTTACACATCTTGATTAAAAAAAATGTATATTAGTTATACATATGTTGAAAAACACTATCAAATGAGGGATTAATAATACCAAAGCGAATACATGTATTATTTTCTCTAATATATCCTACCAAACGACCCCTTATTAGAATGATATGGGCCCAAATTGGGGGGGGGGGAATAGATGTTCAGTATTTATATAGCCGGCCCAAAATAGTAGTTATTGTTGTATTAGTTTCTAAGTACTACTTATGCTTCAAAATGATTGTCTTGATCAAAGTAATATGAATCATTTCTGTCATTTCGATGCAAGTAAATTGCATTATCTTATTTAGCTTAAAAGTTTGTTTCTTAAGCAAAAAATGACACACAAATTGGGATATAAGATATGATGTTTGCATAGGTTAAAAAGATAGAACTTTCAAATAGTGTTATTCTACCTTTGGCCGAAAAAAAATAAAAATTCAATTAGTGTTATTTCACTTCATTTATTGAAATTTCAACAACTGTAGACACTTATTCGACTTGGCTAAAATTCAATCAAATTTAATTAGTTTCTTTTCGATAAGCAAATGGAGATTGTATTGTCAAATTAAAAGTTTCTAAGTATTCCCTGCATTCCAAAATGGTTGTAATGATTAAACTAAATGTATTATTTCCTCATTTTTGCCATGTGTAATTGCTTATATCATTATGCTTTGGCATAAGGTAGAACCAAACCAAGAGTTCCACGGTTTGGTATGTGAAGGAGCCAATGTGCTTCCAGCAAGGTTTATAGAGGATTCTTTTCGAGATGGATATGGTACACCAACCTTTTACTCTCTATACACCTTCTATTGTCATTTCTTTTCATATTCACGAGCTTCTGGTTTAGATTTTTCGCTTTCAAGTATTTTAAGTAATCAGCCTATATCTTACATTCTGTATGGTAAGCAACCCATGCTGTGCTTATGTTGGTGTCAAGCAATGCAGGAAAAATTGTTAATATCAAGCGGATAGATGAAATAATAAGCTCTATAAATGGTTGGTACATGGAGCGGGGTCTTTTTGGAGCGGTGAGCACTTGATATGACATATGCAACCTATCAATATTTATTTTCATTTTGAATGCCTTACATTGTGATTTCGGAAATCTGAGTTAGAATTATCTTGTACTGTAGGTATCGGGTATAGAGATGCTCTCTGGAGGTATGATTAAGCTAGAAGTTTCTGAAGCAGAGGTGAATAACATTGCCATCCGTTTCCTTGATAGGACGTAAGAACCCAACTTTCTTATACCTATGCTTTTAGTGAATGCAATAAATCTTAGCAATATCTTACACTTGCTTGCATGTCTCAGTGGTGAGCCAACTGTAGGGAAAACAAGGCCTGAAACTATACTTCGGCAGCTTACTACAAAAAAAGGGCAGGTATGCTTAAACAGGTCTTTTTTAGTCTAGCATCATTTGATTATTTTTTTGTTCTTTTTAAACCTCAGTCTTAAGCAGTCTTCTAATATACATCTTGTAATACCTGAAACTTTTACAATTTGAAACACATTCTTAGTACTTTTGTGTTCCTATAAGTAGGTTAAAAGACTTCAAGTATATAAGAGTAGCGAACTAAAGTAGGTAAAGTATGTTAGGTAGTGAGTTTCCTAGTATCCTTTTCTTTTTTGTTTGCTTTGTACCCTCTCATTCTGCAGAACCTGAAGCTTTAGTAGTAGGTTCATTCTGTAGGCTAATAGCTGGTCATATTTTGCCTGGCAAGTGTCAACGTTATGCGTAAATCAATAGGAAGTTATAATTTTGCCAGTTTGGTCACCTTTTAGAGAACAAAGAAGTTGCAGTCTTGATCAACAAGTCTATTCTCATTTTTATTTGGGTTAATCTGGATGCCAAAAAGTTACAGCTACCTGTTGTATAAATTTAGTTATTTTCTTCTTAAAGATATACTTTTGTCTAGTGGTAAGAACACATCGCGTAATGTATGGGTTAGGCGGACATCACGTCTTTGAATTCTGTTGTAGTCAAAAGCCTAATATTTGAGTGGAGAAGGGTAGAGGGGCAGGCCTATTATCTACCGAGTTTCGAACTGTGTGCCACTGGCCCTCACGAAACTCTTGGTTATCAAGAAAGATACATCTTTTGGTTATCATTTTTCCAAATTGCAGCTTCATCTCACTAGACAACCTTTCTAACCTACCATGTGATGAAGAGGATAGCTGATTAGGCTTTTCTGGGTTGGCAAACTGGGGAGATGTATGCAAAAAAATTGCATATATTCTTTTCTTTAAAAAAAACTGGTGTCCGAGCCAGCTTGCTCAGGCGTAGGATTGATCTGCTTGATACTTTCTATCTTCCACCAGTTTAAGTACCGAGTAATTCTATCCACCTAGACTTAGACAGATGAGAAGAAGTCACCTCACGTTTGCTGCCTTTGCTAGGATCGAACCTAAAAATAGCATTTACTTTGGAGTACATTGGTTGAATTTGAGTTTCAAAAAAAACATTGGTTTAATTTGATATTCTTTTGGAAGAGAGGATCCAACTGTTATTTTCCCTGGGGTTTGATCAGTGGACAGATTCAGAATTGACTACTGCTAATCTGATTCAGTTCTTTTCGGGTGGGAGGTGGTGGAAGAGAGCAGGAATTGGGGAAGGTTGGAATAAGATACGTTATAACCTTTGAGTGGAGTTAACACAGATGCGTTCAGTTTTTAATTGTTTCTTGACATATTCATTTGATGAAGTATCCATATCCATGTGGATATGCCTTGGTAAAATGAAGAGTCAACATAAATTACTTTACTGGAGTCAATGCACATGGATTTATCCATATTGGTGCAACTATCCATATGTTTAATCAAGAACCCTATGTACTGCTGATGAATAGATGTCAGTGAACAGGTGCATCCTAATTTTCGCTACTACAATGGTTGGCCCTGCAAGGTGATTACATTATCCGGAAGCATGGAGAAAGAAAACGCTAATGCTTAGCAAATTATGTGCATTTTTTCCTTTACCAATTTCCACCTTCTGATTGAGTGAAATTGGTGGAAGGTTTTATCCTAATTTTTGCTGCAAAAGTGGTTGACCTGCAATACAATTACTTGTGGTTGACCTGCAGTATGATTACTTGGGAAGCGTAAACAGAGAAATAGTCTTAGCATATACCCTCCTTCTGTCCATTTCTTTTTCCAACTTTTGCTCGTTTGTGCCTCTTGTACAAGATAGAAGCCTAGCTTTTTCCAGTTTATCTTTTCAAACATCTCAATCTAGAAGTCACAAAGTTGACTCGTCTTTCTTTTTGTTTATTGCAAGAGAGGTCCTTAATCATGGTATCCTCTTTTAGAGGGTACACATAATGTATCAAATGACCAAAAGAGTTTTATCTTACTCTTAGCTGCTTCTATAACTTCTTAATTGGGAATTGGCATAAGTGAAATTGCTGATTTTGCAATTGCATGGAAATTTCTCAAATTGTGTGCCATATTTCTTCCTGGGAAATCCACTATCTTTGTGCTTGTTTGAATGTCAATTTTTGTGTATTCTTGTTTAGGTTTACAGCATGCTTCAAGGGAAAAGAGATGTGGACACTGTCTTAGCTATGGGCATTATGGAAGATGTTAGCATTATTCCCCAACCTGCTGGAGGTGCTTTAGTGAAGATGGTTTCAACTGTCTAATGTTGTTGCACTTGTGCATACATGCATTTTTATCTTTGTTAAATGGGGCATCACTGGGATGTTTTCTTTTTCTTTCGGGTCTGGGGGCGGGGGGCCTTAATGACAGAAATCAAGGATGAAATGATACTATAGTATCAACAAAAAGAATCATAATAATGAAATTGTAGAGATATTTTGTATGCAGGCCACTGCAACGAAGAAAAAGTTAAGGATACCTCGGAAAATCTTTATTAGGTAAACAAACTAACAAACATTAGCTCTTCATCCCCTTTGTATAATTTGGACTATATGGCTAGAAGGAAATCGTAGGTGTTTTGATGGGAAGAAGAACATATTGCTGCTGTAAAATATAGATGTCTCCAATGCTTTTTTTTTTTTTTTTTTGGGGAGAATGGGAGGAAGCTCTGAAGGAATTAGGGATCTGCTGGACTTAATTGACTCCTTTAAGTCTATAATCGGAGTTGAATGTCTTGTACATTTTTTCCCCTCCATACTTTTAATAAAATCACTTTACTTACAAAAAACTACTAACAGACACCACTTCCACTTTAAGAGATGCATTATGAGGCAAATGAAGTGTTCCCTCTTGTAAAAGTTTATTTCTTTTTTCTTTTGGAAACATGAAAAACACTTTATACTTTAATTACTAGTAGCTTTTTGGACATCAACCTAAAAACCAACGTCTTTTTGTGATAACTAAGCTTTAAACTACAGTCTAATCTAACTTGAAATAGTAATAGGCAAAATATATCATGTATTAGATCCGAGAATGAATAGAAAAAATTAAACAGATTTGTAATAAAGTGGTTTGTTCTTAGAGAAGGTGTTAAGAGTTTATGGCAAAATTGTCTGCTTTGTTAAATTTTCAGCTAAAAAACTTAGTAATAACTAAAAAGCTATTTTGCTTGTGGGTCTCTTTGGTGCTGGGGGTGAACAGTGATTAAGCAAAACTTTATATAAAATGCCGTACATATAAAAGAGACTGTATGCACACCGAAAAGTTTGGTGGGCTCAGGGCCCCTCCTTACCCTTCTGGCCATCTACTGTGTGTGCTACTATTGCTCTTTCTGTAGAGTAACTTTTTGATTTAATATTGCAGACACTGGTAAGGTAGACTTAGTTATGAATGTTGTCGAGCGCAAGAGTGGGGGTGGTATTTCTGCCGGTGGTGGAATTTCTAGTGGGTATGTGATATTTGAGAAATTGTTCTTGGTAAACTACTATGTCATTATGTCTCTTTTGGTTTCTCCACTGTTGTTTACTGGTATGTATTTCAATTTCAGGATCACAAGTGGACCCCTTGCTGGATTAATTGGCAGGTAATTTTGATAGTATGAATTTCTGTGTTAAGGTCTGTTTTCAATTTTGGGAGATCTTTTTGGGGTTAATGGTCAAAGCTTGGCTTTCTTTCTTGGTTCTTTTAAGTTTGTTCAACACTTTGTTGTTTACATTTCTAGGTGGTTGAATTGAACTTTTTTATGTCACATACTCCGGCTGTCCTTTTATCAAATTGTACTGGTGAAACCTATACGTATGCCAAGTATAGAGAGTTCTCCTACCGAATATTTGGGACAACTTCTTACGAAACCAGAAGGGTTTAATTTCTCAAACAAAAAACCACTAAGGGTTTAAAGTGACTTTCTATTCTAAAAAAAAAAAAAAAAAAAAAACACAGCATATTCAGTGCACTACTTAGAAGCACTTTTAAGAAAAGCTTACCCTTGGAGAGCACTTCTGCAAAATCTAAATATTTCCATTACTTTTTGGTGTTTTTATTTAGCGAGCTGCAAATCTACTCTAAATAGCTTTTATGAGAAGGACATTATGAAAGACCAATGTGACTGTCTTTCTCAGAAAAGAAATCTGTAGAATGAGTTACCCTTTTTTAGCTAAAATAGTTCTAGGAAAGAAATGCTTGCATGGACTTCTTTTGAAAGACAGGATAGCTCTCTCAAACAAAGCCTTAGATCACTATAAGCAGACATCACTGCTAGCAGTTAACCTGCTGAGTATTAGCAGTTATTTATTATAGTCGATATGTCTGCTAAATTTCTACCTTGAATTATTTTCCCAAAAAGAAAGGGTCACTTTCAATTTTTTCCCCAAGGATATGCTGTTCATTATGTCCTTCCATTTCAGTTGTGCCATATACCACAAGAATCTTTTCGGGAGAAATCAAAAGCTGAATTTGTCACTAGAGCGGGGGCAAATTGACTCAATCTTTCGGATAAACTACACAGATCCATGGATTGAAGGAGATGACAAGAGGACTTCAAGATCAATTATGATACAGGTAATTAAAGTTCCCTAGAGTATACATCACAACAGTTTTTGAGAGCTCTTTTCTACCTGACTTCCTATTTTAACTAGAATTCGAGGACACCTGGGACACTTGTTCATAATCAACCCGATGGTAGCCTGACGATAGGACGTGTCACTGCTGGGATTGAATACAGTCGGCCATTCCGGCCAAAGTGGAATGGGACAGCTGGAATCATATTTCAGGTAGCTTTTATATTAGTGTCTTCGGATAATTTATGCCCTCCCGTGATATGATTATTTTACTTTCAGCTATGGTTTGCATGGTTATAGAGGGTAATGTAGTGATAATACCTTTATTGATATTTGGAGAGTATAACAGTTGATTTTGTAGTCTCCGGTTGACATTGAGTTGAATTGGTTACTCCAGGAGAATGAAAATTTCTGCCTGTGAGAAACTCAACTGTTGTTTATGCAGGGCCCACAAAAATATGTATTGTGTCGAGAATCAAATGTTCGAAGACCTTTCCATTCTTCCAACCTCAGCAGGATGTCATAGCGTGCAATTTACTGTATGTAGGAGTGAATCCTAATTCTTGTCTAGATGGGGTTTTGGGGATGGGTTTATTAGTAATTACATTTTTTGAACGTACAATCCCTAATTATTAATAAAATTTCATTGAACCACTGTTGTTTCAGGGACCAAAGAGTATTTCCAATACACAAGCTTTGGAGTATTCGTTGTCGTTGTTAAAGAGATTTTTTTTTTTTTTTTTTTTTTTTGAGAAACAAGTGAAAGAGAAATATTAAATGTGCTTTATCTAAAACATAGAAGATAAATGTTACTCTTGCTTAGCGTTGCAATGATAACAAGCCCTAGGAATAATTTGAGTCATTTATGCAATAATGAGCAGAAGCTAGGCATGAGTAGTTTGAATAATCTTTTACGGAAAAAGATTGTAGAGTGTGCTAAGGATGATGAAGACTCTTTTCTTGTTTCTAGTCTTGGGACTTCAACAGAGTTTTAATTATTCTTTCCCAGAGTCTTGCATATCTTTGTTTCCCATTTCTGTTAATGATGTTGCTACTTGTCCTTTCCTATTTGAATTTCTCAGCGTGCTGGTGCTCGGGATGACAAGGGGAGTCCTATTATAAGGGACTACTACAGTAGTCCACTTACTGCAAGGTATAGATTGGTGATGATTTATGCTGCATAAAGTGTTGTATATCTGACCATAAGAAAGTGTCCAATGTATTCCTTTCTGAACTTCTGCAGTGGCAACACTCACGATGATATGTTACTTGCCAAACTTGAGACTGTCTATACTGGTTCCGGTGACCCCAGCTCTTCTGTGGTCAGTTCCCTAATATTCTGCCAGATTCCTTGTCTAGGAAATAAAGGGATAGAATAAATTCTTGACGTACCCTTAACTTTATTACCCTGCTGTTTTGCAGTTTGTTTTCAACATGGATCAAGGACTTCCTGTGTGGTCGGAGTGGCTAGTTTTCAACAGAGTCAATGCTCGTGCTAGAAAAGGATTGGCATTTGGTCCTATGCGTCTCCTCCTAAGGTACATTCTCCATTTTTTTGACGATTAGCTCAAAAAGATGCTAAATTTGGGTTTTCTTCCTTCAACTGTATCTCTTAAAGATTTCCGTAACTTAAATTGCTGGCTATTCTGATTCTTTTTGCAGTTTCTCTGGTGGTCATGTGGTTGGTAATTTTCCGCCTCATGAAGCATTTGCGATTGGTGGAACCAATAGTGTAAGAGGATATGAAGAAGGGGCAGTTGGCTCCGGCCGGTCTTATGTGGTTGGATGTGGAGAAGTTTCATTCCCTCTGGTAAGTAGAGGCAGTTGGACACTATAATCTGATAATGAACTCATTTCTCTAGATATTGGTGGTTTTTGCTGTCTTTCTCAACCATCCCAATGATGCTGGTGCTATCTCGACTCTACCAAGATGGTTGTTGCTAATGTTCTTTTATTTTTTATAACACCCCGCTCTATGTTTCTTTCCATACAATTAGCTCTCTCTCTCTCTCTCTTGTTGGTAACTGTGGATTCGGGCCCAGCTTGAATACACCTTGATTACCCCAGGACAGACCTGCATCCTTCCATGCCTACAGTACAACTGCCAGATAACTCACTGCCCCCAGTGCTTGGATAGATGAGAAGGAACCAAACTTTTTTGCCTCTACTATGTTGTAGACCCCAGTCTCCCATGGTCTTTGTTCCTGCTTCATTGACCACTAAGGCACACCCTTGGGTTCTATGCAATATATTAGTTAAATAAGCGTCTTTGAACTGTCATAAAAAATAAACGTCTTTGAAGTGAATGCTGCTATGGATGATCTTTCTTATCATATTCCCACGTTTTGCAGATGGGGCCAGTAGGGGGGGCTGTATTTGCTGATTATGGCACAGACCTTGGATCTGGCTCAAGTGTTCCTGGTATGTAACTATGTATATCTAGTCTGATGTTGTTTACTATTTTGGCTAGTGCCCCCCCACCCCGCTCCCTCCCCGCCCCCGATTCTGAGTATTTCATACCATTTTAATCATTTTTAATGGTGGGAGTAGTCTAACTGCGACCAAATTGGTAGAATAAACATCGGCATACTTGTTGGATAATAGGCAACATCTACTAAATTCACAAACATGAAGGGAAATGTAAACTATATTTAATCTGAGTGTCAAATTTATCTACTAGACTTGAGGCTTCATTGACCAGCACTCTACTCAAGTTAGTGTAAATTTTGCTTGAAAAGGGATGTATCTAGCCCTGCATGCTTTGTTGTTCTGTCATGCTAAAGCATTATATCATTGACTAAATCTTGATCTCTGGAGCCCCCGGGCTTTGGTCTAGTGGTAAGATGTAGTGTGTGATGTGTGGATTGGACGCACATCACGAGTTCGAATCATGCCGTAGATAGAAGCCTGGTATATAAGTGGAGAGGGATGCACCAATTATCCACCAAGTTTTGAACCGTGGTCTAGCTAGCCCCCGGAATATATATTCTTGAACTCTGGAATTTACATTGTACATTGGCGACCTTTCATTTAAATGTTGTTTTTTCCTTATCAGGTGATCCCGCTGGACCAAGGCGAAAACCTGGAAGTGGATATGGATGTGGGGTTGGTATTCGCGTAGACTCTCCATTGGGACCTTTAAGACTGGAGTACGCCTTCAATGACCAGCGGACTGGGAGGTTTCACTTTGGTGTTGGCCTAAGGAACTGATACTATTCCCTGCCCTCTTTTTTTATTGACATTTATATCATCTTATTCTTTTGGTTTGCTTTCTTAGGTTAATTCATTTACATCTCTATCAGTTGATGTAACATGTATATGACCTTAGAGGCAAACATATACTCCCTCTGTCCCAGTTTATGTGATATACTTTTTTTTTAGTCTGTCCCAGAAAGATACATTTCTATATTTAGAAATAACTTAACTTAAAACTTTTTCTTTTTTTCTTGATGAAATGATTTATAGCCATGCAAATATCTGTGGCTTGTTTTAGACCACAGGTTTCAAAAAAGTTTTCTTTTCTTTTTTAAAGTTTGTGTCTAGTTAAATTATATCACATAAATTGAGACGGAAAGAGTAATATTTTGAAGGCCCGAGTACATTGTCAGCTCCTTGAAATTGACTAAAATTGTCATTTTAACACATGACCTATTAAACACTTGGAAGTCACTAAAATTGTGCTTATTAAAAATGATGTGCACAACTAGTCAATAAAACTAAATGCATGCACTTCAGTTGCTATGACAACACAAAACAACTAATGAAATATGACAACTGTTTAGTTTCTTTCTTCTTTCCGCAGCGTCTTTCCTATGGTTTGCTGGTGCTTGAGAACTTCATTATTAGCTTCCCTTCCCTTCAGTTTCTTCAGTTTTTATTTTTTATTTATTTATTTATTTATTTATTATTATTATGATTCGGCAAGTTTAACTGAGGCCGCGTTATCTAGTCTAGTAAATAATCATTTGCACGATTGCCCTTCAAAGGTACTGGTCTTTAATTTTTGCCCTTCGCCTAATACCCCGAGGTCCTGAGTTCAAATTCAGGCTCAATAAAAGATTAAAAAAAAAAATCGCAAGGCAGAGTTTCATAGCAAAATTAGGCCTATTCGGGCGAAAGTTAAGCCTTAAGACAGAGTTTTGGTATAAGAGCCTGAAGGCAAAACTCTGCCTGATCAGGAGAGTTTGAGGCAAAACTCTGCCTGATCAGGCGAGTTTGAGGCAAAATTTTGCTTTGCGAATTCAAATTCTATCTTGCGATTTGACTAAGCGGGGGTTCGAATCCGGAGTCAAGGGGTTTTAGCGAAGGATAAAAATTAAAGACCACTAATTTGAGGGACAAAAATTAAAGACAAGTGCCTTTGAAGGACATTCCGCACAAAAAAATGTAAAAGAAATTTAAGAAGAAATTAGTGGGTTCCTTTGTTTCTATGGTTACTTCTTAAACGGTCAGGTCTTTTCTATACACCGGAGCTTTACTAATTGGTGTTATTGGGAACTTGTATATTTGAATACTGAAAAATAATGGAAGCTCTGCGCGTGGACTCTAGGTAGGTGGAAATTGATAGGGAAGTATATCCTGGTAGAAAGCTTTTGCATTTGGGATGTTATGGGACAAGGAAGGAGAATAGATTTTGAGGTGGGTTTTGGCATTAGCGTTCAAGGACATGAGTAGTAGCATGTCAATCCTGTTCACAATTGTCTCTCCATGGTTTAGCTCTGTTGCTGCCATTTTTCAAATTTACGAGTCACAGAACAATTCAATTTTAGGATTACACGACCCAGTAGAGGAGTAAAACGAAGAAAACAAGAAAAAATTGAAATAACCGTTTAAAGGCATTAGACGCGCTTGAAAAGTGTGGGAAACACGCATGGTGCCACATCAGCACATTGCACAGAATACCCAACCTCCGCATACTTCAAGTGTTTAGTAGGTTAGTACAGTGGTTAAATGAAATTTTTTGTCAACTTGAAGTGGACGTCGATGCATTCTGCCATTTTTAAATTATTAGGAGGCACTCAGCTTGTTTCATCAACACATGGAGGTGAACTTCTGAAAATTTTATTGAAGTGACATGTTATGGAACTTGTTTTCTAATTTTTATCACAGAAGTCTTTTTTTTTTTTTTTAAAAGAAACTTAGAGAAAATACTTTTCAAAAATATTTTGACTAATCAAATATTGAAAAATTGTTGCTCCCCGCACCAAACACATCGTACGCTTAAGTTATTAAATTATTCTCGTTTGCTCTGAAGAACATGAACGTTACTCCATCATCATGAATTTGCCATTAAGATTATATGTATGGAATTATCAATTCACTATCGTCACCAAAAACATAAGAAAAAAGAAAGGAGTGTTAGTAAACTTAGACTTAAGTGGACCAGAAATACTTTTTAGGAAAATGTTGTGTGATAACACTTCAATTCGCTGAATTTGTTGCCTAAACTGTTGCATCCTCAAGGAAAAGATAGTGTAGAACAAATGAGAAAACTATTTACATTATTTGTTGGTGTAAGTGAAGGGGAAGGGTAAACTCTAATAAGGATTGAAGATGAGTAAGCTATCATTCAATCCTCGATCCCTCCAAATCAATAGCTCTCAACAATATGTAATTATCGAGTTCTTAGGCAAAAATTATCCTAAGTCTAATATTGTCCTTTACATATAACTTTGAGCACCTTCTGATAGTTGAAGGTCAATTGGAAACAACCTCTCTACCCCACAAAGATAGGAATATGGCGCAACATCATATTATCATAAATTAAAACTTGCGACTACATTGGGTATGTTGTTGTTGTCCTCTTAAGTTTTCAAATTTTGAGAGTTTTAGTTCAATTAGGGGTAGAAAATTAACAGCACCGAAAGCTAACGGAAGTAACAAGCAAAGGAGGCATCTAAAGTCTCTTAAATCCATCGCCTATGATCATTTCCTCCATTCCCTTAAAGATTAATGAAACAACAATGACATGTTGAAGTAATTGACTGCGAATATCCCACTTGTTGAGGCCTTGGAGCAAATGGCGGGGTATGTAAAATTTATGATGGACTTCATTACATAGAAGGAGGTTGTAGAATATGAGACCTTCAAGATCATAAATCAACAATGACACATACACATACTGCGCTTATTGTAAAACATTGATCTTGAGCTTGATAAGACGAGAGTACTACACTTATCATAACTAGGGTTTGTTCCAAGATTGCTCTTAATAATCATCGTTGAGACTCATCAAACCAACATCCTGTTTCTTTGCATCGTGGTTATATATGGAAGACAAGTAGGCCTACTCCATAACATGGGGGATGATTTTGACTAAAATTAGTAACTATCACTATATCTTTTGCTATTTATATTTACACATCAATTACTCCTTCTTCCGATGTCCCACCATTATCTCAATCCACCACTTATAGCTTGTTTGACCAAACTTCTAAAATCTATTTATTTTAAAAAATACGTTTTATCATAAATTTCTTTTAAAAAAGTTCATTTGGAGAGTAACAATTTATGTTTGACAAATCAATTTAAAAAGTACTTTTGTTAATACTAGAACAACAATTTGTGCTTTGGCAAAGTTCTAAAAGTGCTTCTATTGTAAAGCTAGTTTTTTCCGCTTCTGAAAAACTAATTACGCTAATACTCAATTTTTTTCTTTTCTTAAAAATTGGTCAAATGCCTTAAATCTCTGAATAAGTACTTCAAAGAAAGCACTTTGAATTTGTCAGAAGTTTGGCCAATTAAGTTATAAATATTCAATCAAACGCTACAAATGATTTCGAACACAACTTCTTACAAAAATGATATTTAATATATAATACGTTTATTTATACTGATCAATTTACTCATACTATAAAGGTCCTGGTCCTCTAGTTATAGGATAGTTACTAAAGACACAAAATGAAGGGATAAATTAATGAGGAAGGGGAAAAGAGTTAAATTTGCCCGTGAACTATGCGAAATAGAATAAAATTTATCTTTCGTTAATAGTTGGGGCTAAATATGTCCTCGTTGTTGCTAGTTGGGGAGAAATTTATCCTTGAATTATGCGAAATAGAACAAATTTGCCCTTATTTTTAAATGGTGGAAGCTTAGCATTCGATGATGCCACATGTCATACAATTAATGATTAAATTTTTTAAACAGAGGGTAGATTTGAACCTTTCACGTATTCGCCCTAATTTTGTGTGTTTTTTTCTTTATTCGTCTTTTCTCTCTCCACGTCATTATCTATACTGTCAATAACCCTTTCTTCCTTCTTTGACCCGTATGTGGATATACATACTATAAAATAGTATTCTATATTACATGTCCAAGTCGTTTAGTGCATTTCCTCCTAGTGATGTAGGTGGTGGTGAGGTAACAAGTACAGAAAAAAAGAAATGAAATGGTAAAAAGAAGATGGTGCTAGAGGTAATGATGACAATGATGGTGGGGAGGGACAAGGAGGAAGGAGGAAGGAGGAAGAAAGGGTGATTGGTGGTAGAGGTAGTGGTGGGATGAGAGAAAGGAGGAATAAATTTTTTTTAAAAAGTCAAAATTAGCGGGAAGGGTCAAATTTTCCCATGAACTATGCAAAAGGTTCTAATCTGCACCTTAACTATGCGAAAAGTAGAAATTTACCCTCTATTTAAACAATTAATCATTAACTGTGTGATATGTGGCATCACTGGATGCTAAGCATCCACCGTTCAAAAATAAGGCCAAATTTATTCCATTTCGCATAGTTCAGGGGTAACTTTGATCCCAACTAGTAACGACGAGGGCATATTTGATCCCAACTATTAACTGAGGGCAAATATATTTCATTTCGCAGAGTTCAGGGACAAATTAGACTCTTTAACCATGAGGAAATTATAGTCAATGACTTAGAAAAAGGGTGATCTTGAACTTTTGATTCCACTTGTCTCGTGTGCAAATCTTCAAGGTCAAAAGTCAAAACTTGTTAAATTTGAAATTTTCCCATGAGGCAAGTGAGGCTAAAAATTTACGACCGCCCACCTTTAAAGTCATTCTTGTAAATCACCCTAAATCAACTGCGTTTCTTGCGTATTTTCTTGGACTGGGCTGGAAAGGTCTCTGGGCCAGCCCCTGAATTTTAGAAGTTAATTGTAACAGCCCAGCCCGCTAGTGATATTGTCCGCTTTAGACATATGCCTGCACGGGTTTGAAAAGCGTCACTAGGGTCTAAAGCCTGCTTGCTTATATACCCAGCATCTCTCCTGTGTTCTGCCAATGTGAAATTCTTCTAGCATGGGTGTCACATACACCCCCTCTTATGGACTCAGCGTCCTCGCTGAGGTTTTCCCTACCTCATGGTTTTCCTAGACTCAGAATTGAGAGTCGCCCCGTATATTCGGGATTTGCCTAAATTTAATTGAACTTTGACCCACCATCGACAAGATTGACACAAATAGACTGGGCTGTTATATGAATAATGGACTATAATAATATAATACGTGGTTCATTTTTTCGAATTTAAGCAAATATATATAGTGGGCTTAGTGAAGTCTCAACATTCCTCTAGCGTCCTTCTATTCGTAAAAATTTAGTGAGACGACTTATTTGATTGCTGTAATTTAAGTTGTACCTAGTTTTTAAAAACTAGACAAAAGTACGTTGCCTCATCTTCCTCTTTATTTCTTTTTTCTTCTTAGTTGTTGTATAATGGTGATTTTTGAATCTATAGCAATTTAAGTATAATGCTTTGAAAAAGTGGATCTTAAATTTCAAATATGAAAAATGAATGTAAATCAAGTGGGTGTTGCTGGAAAATCTTGAAATCATTGATAAATCACTATTTTTGCAAAATGAGTTTTTTGATTTGTTGTTGTTTTAATAAATTGATGATTGAAGTTTGTTCTTTATGATATTTGATACTTATGTTTCATGTTTGCCCTCATATTGGAGTAGATTTGCGTATCGAATCGTGTGTTGGATTGTTCGAATTCGAAGAACAGGGTGTTGCTGGGCAACAAAATATTTAGGAAAAACATGACTGAAGTTTAGCACAATATAGCTAAACTTCAGACATATGAACCTTAAGTTGAAGCAGAAAATTGTTGAACTTCAGGTATATATGCCTCAATTTCATACCAAAATGACCGGACTCTTCCTCATCTGTACAATAGTAATTTTAGAATCTATAGTAATTGAAGAATAATGGTTTAAAGAAGCGAGTCTTGAATTTCAAATATGAAAATGAGTTTAAATCAAATGGATATTGTTAGAAAATTTGAAAATATTAACAAATCACCACTATTGTAAAATGGATTTGTTGTTGTTTTGATAAATTGATGGCTGTGATATGTTTTGTATGATATTTGGTACTTATGATTTAAATTTGAGCTCATTTGGAGTAGATTTGCGTGTCGAAACGTGTATTGAATTGCTGAAATTCGAAGAACAAGTTGTCACTGGGCAAAAATTTGTTCGAGCAAAAATGACAGAAGTACAACAGAAAATGGTTGAACTTCAGGCATATATGCCTTAATTTCATATCAAAATGATTGAACTTCAGGTAAAAACTGATTGAACCCTCCTCCTCCTCCGCACAATAGTAATTTTAGAATCACAGTAATTGAAGTATAATGCTTTGAAGAAGTGAGTCTTAAATTTAAATATGAAAAGTGAGTTTAAACCCAGTGGGTATTGTTAGAAAGCTTGAAAACATTTACAAATCACCATTATTGTAAAATGAATTTGTTCGATTTGTAGTTGTTTTGACAAACTGATGGCTATGGTTTGTTCTGTATGCTATTTGGTACTTTGTGTTTCAATTTGACCTCATGTAGAGTACATTTGTATGTTGAATCGTGTATTGAATTGCTAAAATTCGAAGAACAAATTGTTACTGGGCAAAAAATTATTCGAGCAGAAACGATTGAAGTTCAGAGAAAATGGTTGAACTTCAGGCATATGTGCCTTAAGTTCATGCAAAAAAAATTGATCAGGTATATGTGCCTTAAGTTCGAGCAAAAAATGGCTAAACAGTCATATCTGCCTTAAGTTCATACAAAATGGATGTACTTCAGACATATGTGCCTAAGGTTCATTCAAAATGATTGAACTTCATGTATATGTACCTTAAGTTCATGCAAAAGGGAAAAAAATAATTGAACATCAAGCATTTGTGTAAGTTCATGAAAAAACGCCTAAAGTTTTCTTGCTTTCAAAGTGTCTAAAGTTAAGCTTTGGCAAGCTAAACATAAGGCGCGGAAGTCTGAACTTCAAATACTGCATATCTAAAGTTGATTTAAAGCGAGTAAACTCGCAAAAATTTAGATACTCCGAATATAATTTTAATGGGTACTGAAATTGGGTGTCAGTATACTTCTCCCTTTCTATTCACATGTGAGCTCACCCATATACATTAAATAAAGAAAGACGGATAGATAGACAATTACCGTATTTCATGGTGAAAAAGAAAAGATAAATATCGTATTTCATATTTTATACTCAACTTTCACCGGCGAGAGAAATCTTTAACATGATAAGGTAAGTATATTTCATTTGAGAAGAGAAGAGCGAAGGCAATTAATTGTAAATGGAGGGTAAATAGGGATCAAATACTAGCACGTTTGAGAAAAAGAGTTTAACTTATATCCGTTAATAGCATGATGAATTTTCATACTATCGATATACTTTAATTTATTATAATGATTTAAAATAAAATATATCTGAGTTATGTGCTTATCTTAACACTTTACAAAAGTGCAAAGGTGCTTGCACTGTTTCCAATTTTTTATCATATATAAAAAATCACATAACATGCTATAATTCTGTGTGTCTTCCAGTGATCTTCTAGTCGTAGAAGAAGTCGTGTCCGTCCCGAACGTCTGCAACGTTCTTATTGGAGATAGTAAAATAGGTTAGTAGAGCAATTGGTTAAATGTGTAAAGTAGTGGTTAGTTCTGTAAATAAGTTAGTTAGTGATTAGAAAGTTAGTTAGAGAAGACAGCCTGTACACAGCTAGATACATATGAGTTGTGATTGTAAAATAGAACTGATCAATTCATTTCCTCCATGGTCTGTAGATATTTTCCATTTCAATGAATCTTCTTCTCTGAATCCAATTGTCAACATGGTATCAGAGCTTTGTTAATCGAAGGAGCGAATATAGATTGAAGAAGATCACGGATTGCTAGTCAAATATCAGATACGCAACTTTCACTTTGAAGCTCAAATTTTCTTCAAAGTTCATCAATGGCGAATGACAGAATTGATCATAATCATGTGTTTTTTCTTCTTCCTTCAGATACATCTGGAGCTCATATCATTCCTATTCAATTGATAGGTTCGGATAATTACTCTTTGTGGAGTCAATATATGAAACTAGTTATTTGGGGAAAAAATAAGCTAGGTTTCATCGACAGAATATGTAAGAGAGAAGATCATCCGACGAATGAGAGTCTTTGGGATAGGTGTAATGCAGTGGTTCTATCATGGATAATGGGAGCTGTATCGAAGGAATTACATAGTGGAATAGTTTACGCAAATAGTGCTGCAGAAGTCTGGGTAGATTTGAAGGAACAATTTGATAAGGTAAATGGCTCGAGAGTATATCATTTGCACAGAGGTATAGCCACAATGATGCAAGGTACAAACTCTGTGTCTGAATATTTTTCGCACTTAAGATCTTACTGGAATGAATTTGATAGTTTGATTCCACCACCTGCTTGTCCATGTGAGAAGACAAAGGTTTATGTTGAGAATTTACATATGTTGAGAATGATGCAATATTTGATGGGATTGAATGAAACCGATGAACAAACTAGGGCTCAAATTCTTATGATGCATCCTATTCCATCCTTAAACCAAGCCTACTCTCTAGTAATTGATAGGGAGAGTCAGAGGAAGATCATACGTACACTAGCTAATGCAGAAGGTAATGAGATGACAACATTACTAGGAAATAGAGGAGGAAATAGGCAAGTGAATGGAAATTATCAAGGGAGAACAAACTTTCAGAATAATGGAAACTATCAAGGTAGGAAACTTTCAGAACAAGAAGAATAAAAACTGGGACCAGATATGTGAGTTTTGTAAGCTGCAGGGACATGTGATGGATGATTGTTAAAAATTACATGGTTATCTACCTGGTTTCCAGTTTAGAAAGAAACCAGGTGTTAATGCTAATAATGCAGTAGTAGAGGATAACATGAATCATAACTAAAAGGGAATGGAGGAATATAGAACCACAACTCCAAGGAGCAATCTGTAGAGGACAGAAATTAGAGAATGCAGTGGCATACATGAGTATCCCCATGCACTCATGACACAAGGAGGACCACTCATGGCACAAGGAGGACCAAATTATGCCCATCATGTTCCATCACCATATAACTCAAATTATCAATCACACTATGTACCTATTCCATATACTGTATCACCATATCATTCACCATACCCTTATGCTCCTGCACCACACTTTACACCAGAGCAGTTTGGTCAGGTTATGAATTCAATGAACAAAGAAAATGCAGTTAGGAAATCAGTTCACATGGCAGGTAAATCTCAATCCTTCTTGGTAGAAAAGGAACACAAGGATTGGATAGTGGATAGTGGTGCTACTAACCACATGACTGCTGATAAGACTTTGTTGAAGGATGTAGAACAAGTAAAAGCACTAGATTCACAAAAGGTGCATTTACCAAATGGGCAGGTTACACAAGTCACACATGTAGGATCATGTGACCTACCTAATGGTGAAACACTCACAAATGTGTTGCACATTCTAGATTTTAGATATAATTTAATGTCAGTCTCAAAGATCACCAGAGAATTGCTGTGCTCAGTTTCATTTTATCCTAACTTCTGTATATTTCAGGACCTCTATAGTGGGAGGCTGAGGGGGATTGGTAGAAAGATAGGTGGCCTTTACCTCCTTCCTTCTAGAGCATCTCTCAGAAGTACACAACATAGGATAATTGGTTGTTATGCAGGAAAATCAAATGATGAGGCAATATTATGGCACAGGAGAATGGGACATGCACCACTGGGTGGATTGAAACATGTTCTACGAATAAAAGATGACCAATGCAGAAGTATAGCTGACGACTGCAGGATTTGTCCACTTGCAAGGCAAAGTAGATCTTCTTTTTCAGTCCAGTAATAGCAAAACATTAGAAGTTTTTCAGTTGTTACATCTTGATGTTTGGGGTCTATTTAAGGTTACTACTGTAGATGGCAACAAATATTTTCTCAATATTGTTGATGATTTTTCCAGAATGACATGGTTGTTTCTGCTGAAAGTAAAAAGTGATGTCATAATTGTTTTGAGAAATTTTCTTGTTATGGTGAAGAATCAATTCAATAAATCAGTCAAAATCATTAGAACAGACAATGGCTGTGAATTTGTTAATGTAGCATGTCTCAGCTTATTTCAATCTCATGGGATTGTTCATCAAAGAACTTGTGTCTATACACCCCAACAGAATGGGGTTGCTGAAAGAAAGCATAGACATATGCTTGAGATTTCTAGAGCTATTAGGTTTCAAGGATCCATTCCTCTGAAGTTTTGGGGACATTGTGTTTTGGGTGCTACTTATCTATTAAAATCTTATTAATAGACTTCCTTCATCAGGCTTAAATGGTAAATCACCCTATGAAGTGTTCCATGGTAAAAGATGTTCCTTAGATCACATTAGAACTTTAAGCTGCCTCTGTTTTGCTAAGAAGTTGCCCTCAGATCACAAGTTTGAACCTAGAGCAGTTGAAGCAGTTCATTTGGGGTATTCCTCTGTCACTAAAGGCTACATCCTTTATGATCTCAAAACCTATTCTTTCTTCATTTCCAGAGATGTTCTTTTTAGAGAACACATCTTTCCATTCAGGTCTCCTACCACATCACATGTTCCTTCCTATGATCATTCCTTAGCATTTGACCTTCCTTTCTCAGAAACTGCTTATCCTAGCTTTACCCCTCCAACTGATCATACATCTCCTTTGGCATCTATGATTGACCCTGTTGAGCCACCTTCACCAACTCCTTTGGTGGCGCCTGAGGTTGCTCCTCCATTAGCACCCATAGTTGAGCCCACTCCTCTCAGAAGATCATCCAGAGCCAAGAAGAACCCTGCTTGGATGTCTGAATTCATTACTGCTTCCATTCCTACTACTTGTCATTATCCCATTGCCAATTATGTTTCTTATGATGGCCTCTCTCCTGATTACAAGGCTTGTTTAATATCCTCCTCTACTGTCAAAGAACCTCATACCTTTTCTGAAGCTGCTCAGGACCCTAGATGGGTTGCAGCTATGCAAGATGAAATTCAAGCACTGCAAGATAATAGGACCTGGAAACTGGTTCGCTTACCACCTGGAAAAGTTGCTATTGGCTGCAAGTGGGTTTTTAAAGTCAAATATAAATCTTCTGGTGAGGTTGAAAGGTTTAAGACCAGACTTGTGGCTAAGGGATACAATCAAGTTGAGGGGCTTGATTACCAGGAGACTTTTTCTCCAGTGGTTAAAATTGTCACCATTAGAACTGTCTTGTCTATTGCTGCTCAATCTGGTTGGCATATCCACCAGATGGATGTTTATAATGCATTTGTCCAGGGTGATTTGCATGATGAGTTGTACATATCCCTTCCTGAGGGATTCTCAAGCCAGGGAGAGTCTCAAGGATCAGTTCTTCTCAAATCCCTTTATGGGCTGAGGCAAGCTAGCAGACAATGGAATGTGAAACTGTCTGAGGCTTTGGTTCAATCTGGTTTTGCACAGAGTGGACTTGATCATTCACTATTTATAAAAAGAGTTCATAACAACATTGTGGTGATATTGGTTTATGTAGATGACATGATGATAGCAGGAAATGATTTGGGACTGATTCAAGACACCAAAGATGAGTTGTAGAAGGCCTTCAAGATAAGGACCTAGGAACATTAAAGTTCTTTCTAGGACTGGAGTTCAGTAGATCCAAAGATGGAATCCTCATTAACTAGAGGAAGTATGCCATGGAATTGATCAGTGACATGGGTCTGAGTGGAGCCAAACCTGCAACAACTCCACTAGACCTTAATTTGAAACTTACAACCAAAGAGCATGATGCAGTAAGTGGAGCAAAAGGAGATGAAGAACTTGTTGACAAAGGAAGTTAACAAAAGCTTATAGGCAAGTTGATTTACCTTACTCTTACCAGACCAGACGTTTGTTATGGGGTGCAAACCTTGAGTCAATTTATGCAACAGCCAAAGAATTCACATTTAGAAGCAGGAATGAGAATTGTGAGATATATCAAGTGTCAACCAGGTCTTGGAATACTAATGAGCAGCAGAAAATCCAACCATCTACAAGCATATTGTGATGCAGATTGGGGGGGCTTGTCCAAACACAAGGAAATCAGTAACTGGTTTTTTGGTCAAGCATGGTGACAGTTTGGTTTCATGGAAATCTAAGAAGCAATCAACTGTATCAAGAAGTTCAGCAGAATCAGAGTATAGGAGCATGGCTACAAATGTATCAGAAGTGGTATGGATCACAGGCCTAACCTGTTTAGGGAACTTGGAGAACCAATTACCTTACCAATGGATTTGTTCTGTGACAACAAGACAAAGATTGCAAATTGCTGCAAATCCAAAGAGATACCATGAGAGAACGAAGCACATTCAGATCGATTGTCACTTCATCCGGGAAAAGATACAAAATGGTTTGATTAAAACACAGTTTTTGTGTACAAGGGAACAACAGGCAGACATCATGACAAAAGGTTTGGGAAGGCCACAACATGAGCTATTACTGTCCAAGCTAGGAGCGCTCAATATCTTCACAGCTACTAGCTTGAGGGGGAGTCTTGGAGATAGTAAAATAGGTTAGTAGAGCAATTGGTTAAATGTGTAAAGTAGTGGTTAGTTCTGTAAATAAGTTAGTTAGTGATTAGAAAGTTAGTTAGAAGACAGCCTGTACATAGCTATATACATATGAGCTGTGATTGTAAAATAGAACTGATCAATTCATTTCCTCCATGGTCTGTAGATATTTTTCGTTTCAATGAATCTTCTTCTCTGAATCCAATTGTCAACAGTTCTCCTATGATATTCTAATCTGGATGAACTAAGAGACTGACATGACTTTTGCGGTCGCCCTCACTAAACCTATTTAAATTTGAACTAGGATTCAAATCAAGTCTTACTAAAATAGGACTTAACATTTAGCCCCATATAGCATATTTTCAGAGAAAAAGCATAAAATAAGAATGGATGTTCGACATATTAAACTAGTATTTATTTATGATGTGAATAGAGAACATAGTCAAATCAGAATATCTGCACACATGTTGCAAACCTAAAACAAACCATCAACTAATAAAACCACATTCAACTGCCCCTCGAAGTCTAAGTTGATCAACTGTAATCAATTCCTAAAGTTGGAACATAGAAAAAGTGAAACTGGGATCCAACTTTACTATATTTTTTATTAGAAAATTTATAGTTTGCACCTGGGACTCAGAGAGATCAGAGATCAACAGATATGTTTGGAAATAATGGGACAAAGCTTAGACAAGAAGGTGTAAACAAGACAAAATTAAATTAAGAAATAAACAAAGAGACACATTTTTTGTAAATGGTAACTTCACACTGCCACCTCGTGTAGTCTAGGGAACTTGAAAGGATGTCCCATAGCTCCTAACTCTAGGCCTTTTAAATTTTGTTATAAGTATAATATTTTGATCACTAATATTTTTTTATTCATATATCACACACTAGTTACGTGAGACCCGGGCTCAAGGTATAAAATAGTAGTAATATTTTAATTGAACAAGTATAATCTATATCATATTTTTGTGCACATAATTAATATAATTTATTGGCATGCCAAAACACGTATTGTTAATAATATTCATTATTATTAAAGTTTTCTAGTCACCTAGTTAGATAATTTTTAAACAAAAAGCTATTTATGGGGAAGAAAGTTTGGTAGAAAAATATTAAATACCAAAGGAACACAACGACTCGACATTCTATAAAATAACATGATTTAAATTATGTAAAATAATTACAACTCAGTGAAAATCATAAATTCAAAAATATGGCTTTTTTATAAATAGTTTCTATATTTATAGATAGAAATAGATATTTGGGTATTTATTAAGTTTTAATTTCACTTATAATATTTCATGTAGCAAGAGTTTATGCTAGTTAAATGTGACGATTTAAACTTAGTTTTAGACTAAACTAAGGGAAAAAAAACTATATTCATTAAATGAATCTCAAGAATCAATTTAGTTCTTCATACATATTTTATATAATTAAAAATATTAATTCTAAGTTAAAATTGCAATTTATAATACTTTTCGTATAGATATTCAATACTCCTTCTATTTCAATTTGTGTTGTCTTACTTTCCTTTTGAGTCCGTTTAAAAAAGAATGTCTCTTTCCTTTTTTGGCAACTGTTTAGTTCCAACTTTCTACGTGGCATGTTTGAGACCACAAGATTAAAGGACATTTTGGTGCATTCTCCATATTTTTAGTTTAAGATCACATGATTCAAAAGTCTTTTTTACTTTGTTAAACTTCATGTCAAGTCAAAACAAGACAAACAAATTGAAATGAAGGGAGTATCTAAATTTTAATTTAAAATATTAAGTTGATCTAATTAAATTAAGCTTCAAAGATTAGTCAGACTCTCACAAAATGAAAAGTGACACATAAATTAACACGGGGTGGGGGCTAAATTGACACCGCGGGGGGGGGGGCGGCAAAAGTAATTAATAGGATCTAATAAATGCCCCAGCGGGAAACAAAAGATGTGGTGCAAAAGTTGCCTAAATTTAGCCAAAAGGTATAATGACAAATAATGTAGAGGGTAATCTAATACAGTAGTCCTTTCAGTCCATATTGTATGTTGTTTTTAGTTTGGACATGTAACATCCCGTAAATTCGAGATAGGTGTGAATGCATGAATCTAGTATAAAGGTGATATTTTAGCTATACGAATCCATTCGGGATGAACTCGAGTGATAAAAAGTCATTTTGAAGTCAAACCAAAAAGTGAAGTTCTTAAGGCCTTCTAAATTCGTCTAAGTCGAGGACGTTCGTACTTATGACCATTTTTGAGGTATTTAAGTTAGTAATTTGAGAAAACTCAAAACATGAAAGTTGTAGGCCTTTGAAATACCTTTCCAACCATATATTATGGAGCTCAAACAGATATGTGTGCTATAAGTTATGACCGTTTTACTGGACGCTGCGCAGTCTGCGCGAAGTGCTGCGCGAAGTGCCCTTCAGGTGCGCGATCGCGCACCAGAGGCAGTGCTACTGCCTTCGCTGCGTGATCACCTGCGCGAAGTGGGCCTCCAGCTGCGCGACCGCGCACCGACCACGACATTCTAAGAGCCAAACTTCGTTATATTCTTTCCCACTTCGTTTTAAACCAATTTTTCTGAGGTAAAGAACCCTAAAGAAGTCTCTCAAGCCCTAAGGACTAAGCTCTTCTCTCCCAACCTTCAAGAAACTTTAAGGTAAGCCTATTCCATGCAATCCAAGTCAATTCCAACATACGTTCATGATCATTAAGCAAGAATCCATCATTTTTAACATAGGGTTTTCAAGAAAACCCATCTCAAGGTTCAAGAATTCAAGATTTTGGAAATCTTCTTCAAAGCTCAAGTCTTTAATTCAAGTTTTGGAGAGACTAAGGTATGTAGAGTTACTATCTACGTGTGGGAACATCATTGTTTCTTCCCCACGCCTCATAATCCATAAATTATGATTCTCTACTAAAATTAGGGTTTCTATACCATGCTCATGATAACCCTCGGTCCAAGTCCATGATTATACTATGTATGAATTGTTATAATTCCATCATTGAGTTCTTAATATTTCTTTATGATTATTGAGAATCCGTCCGTAATCCATGAAAACCCATATATCTCATTCCATGGGTTCATGCATGCTAGTTTATGATATATTATGCTATTTTCAAGAAAATACTATACATGTTTTACAAGTTCATGCAAGTAAGCTATAATTCATGATATCCATATACAAGCAAGTTATATTCATGAAAACCATGGGCAGCAAGTGCCACTTATTTTATATGTTCAAGTTTTTGGGAGTTGTTATAATTACCGAGGAAGGCTTCAGATAGCCTGAAACTACGTAGCCACCGTAGGATGAGGATCGCTCCACCCATGTCCCGGACGATCTCTCATAATGACTGGATCCTTTCATATTTTTATTAAATCTCATGTTCCCTGGCAAGGACTGAGTGTTCTGCTGGCGGGACGCAAGCACCAGACCATGGATCGGTTATAAGTTATTGCTCTCCCTACTTATGATATTTTTACCATGCTTTATATTATATATGTATTCATGTCCATGCTCATAACCAGGTTTCAGTTTCACGTTCAGTTCTTATCTTTATTACTTCATGTCCCATGTTATTTCATTCAGTTTTTACATACCAAGACATTCAATGTATGCGACGTCCCCTTTTATTGCCGGGGCACTGCGTTTCACGATGCGAGTGCGGTTACAGGACGACACATACGCTTCCGTGGACAAAGATTCGTATCGGCTTATTGGTGAGCCCCATCTCATTCGGGGTTTGGTCAACTTTTGTTTTATGATTAGTTATGCATCTAAGGTATGCTTTGGGGCCTTGTCCCGATAAGTATGTTTTCCGGTCGGACTCATGATAGAGGTTTCATAGACTAGACAAGTCGGTTATGTTATGTCGGACATTCGGAGTCGTATAGCCATTTCGGCTCATTCATGTTATTTCCGCACTCATGTTTAAACAAGTACTTTTATTAAGTATTATGACTTACTACGTTTTATAAAGGCTCATCATGCATTCACGTTATATTCCGCTCATGTTATGCCTTATGATGATTCAGCAAGCCATGTGGTTCGCTCGGTCACATGCAGTAAGGCACCGAGTGCCGTGTTTCGCCCAGGCCATGGTTCGGGGCGTGACAGGACACATCCCTTAAGAAATCACTTCCCCCTAGAAAGTAAGAAGCGTTTTCACTATTACCTGAAGGGGTCGTTTGGTAGCTAGTTTGGAGCTGAGTTATGTAGATATTAAATATAGCCTGAGTAATACCACGCTTAGTAGCTGGTTATGAGCTAAGTTATTCACGTATAAAATTAAGACAATGTTTAATTTGCAATATAGAAATCTGTATAACTAATACATATATAAGTTATGAGGAAATCTATATATTATTTTATGCAAGATAGATACGTGAAATAACTCATACATGAATAACTAAACCCCGCATAAAATAATACATAAACTCCCTCATAACTAATTACTGTATTACTAATACCTGCATAACTCTAACCAGCTACCAAACGACCCCTAACTAAATAATGATAAGTTTATTAATAAAAAGTTATTAATACTTTCTTGATTATATAAAAAATATTTATTCAAATTAAATATACAAACTAAGAAAATCATATAATATAAACCGGAGAAAATAAAAAAAAAGATCTCAACAAAAAAAAATACTACAATGCCAATATACATTAATTACATAGGCCCATATAGAAAGGACCTAAGAGAAAAGATTGGATGCTAAAAATGAAAATAGACAACGGGAAAGACAACATCAAGTCCACGTGTAGCAGCATCAATGGATCAAAAGTTTTGTGAGGATGACAAAACTTTTGCATCCTCGCTTATATACATTACTAGTTTCGGGAGGCCCGGGCTTATGTACTCTTAACATTTTAACTTTCATTGTTAATGAAGTTATTTACTTCAATTCAGATGCAGAGTCGGGATTTGGAGTTTATGAGTCCTGAATTCTAATTTTTAAGTTATTCAATACTAAATTAATAATCTATAGACAAAGACAAAGCTTGTGAACCTAAGCTATTGGATTCAATCGAAACTGTCGCCGACATTCTAGCTCCGCCCTGCTTCTAACTCATTTTGGGCTAAACTTAAACTCATTTAAGATTTTAATAATGTATTTTATTTTCACCAGTATTAATAAACTCATGTTTTCATCTTTTAGAATCATATAACACAACAACAAAAAAATTCCATTAACTTCAACTATATATTGCAATAAATATAACCTTAATTTAGAAACTTTGCGCAAATTAACATAGTGATCCTACAAGAATATTAGTAAATAAAAATTAAAGTACATTAGTAATGTAAAACATTGTAAAACTATATTCGAAAATAATTTTAGGATAATAAGCGTATATGAGCTCACTAAAGAAGTAAAATATTGGACGTTTTAAGGATAAAAGATACTGCAATACCTAATAAACGCTTCAGTTGTAAAAGGAAATTTGGCTCCAAAGTTACCCTAATTTTACCTGAACGTATAAGGACAAATAATATATTCTCTCCGTCCCAAAATATAAAGGCAATTTGACTAATTTCAAAGCTAAATTAAGTTGGATTAATTCAATATTTTAAAATTAAAATTTAGGTATTCGAAAAATATACGGAAAATACTATAAATTGCAATTCTCCTATCAATATAGTGACAAGATTCTTAAAATACTTATTAAAATTTATGTAATTTGACTCCGAGAAGTGAAACATAACAAATATTTTGAAATAAAGGAGTAAAAAAATAATTTAATAAGGAGCAAAAAAAAAAAAATCACAAAAAGTCACTATTGTATTGACTAATTCCAAAGGCCCTAGTGGAATAAAGAATGATGCTAAAAGTGAGAATATGTAGGGAAAAGTAATAGCAACACCAATAATAAAGTGCCCAATGAATTGTCTTAGAAAGTAAATGAGGGCAAAAATGAGAACAAGGAAAAGAACCAAAGCCACTTTTAGAAGCTTCATAGGATGAAAGTTAATGTGAGGACTACAAAAATCTTTGATTCCCTCTTATATATAGTTATAATATTATTGGTAAAGTCCCAAAATATTACAAAAGATAATAAACAAAGAAAGATTATGAAGAAAGCAAGCAGAAAGGAAAAAGGTAAGCTATGGATACTTCTCCGAAAAGATAATAATATACTGACAATATATAGTTAACGCAGTCAGTCAAATTAATTTAGAAAAAGAAAAACATAGTAATGAAAGAGATTCATATAGTAATTTTAACTTATTTTGAACTGAAAGAGAATAATTATAATTATTTATTTTGTAAAATTAATTAAACATGTTATAATATTATTTACCTTATCTTTCAGATTGTACTAACTACAAGTGTAAACGAGAGTTACCATTTACTATAGGTGGACATTATAATGTATAAGTTTTATATTAGTGTACATAATAATGTATGTTTTATATTAGTGTATAAAAGTTAAATCCCTTTTAAGGGTGTTGGAACTTATGTTAAACAGGACTTTCGGACTCGAGACTAGACTATAAAATTTAATTCGAACAACAAACAGCTACGTAATCCATAATTGAGTTCACTTCAAGATGCAAGCTGATGTTCTATATTTTCCTTTTTATTTCATTGTTTAAAAGACACTTGTCTTTATTAATTCGTATCATAAGACTGGATAAAGCAATATAATCTTAAATTATGACAATAAACTGAAATTACTTTTGATTTGCAAAATTTTAAAAGACAAAAACATATCAGCTCAAGTTGTGTGTATATATATATATATATATATATATATATATATATATATATATATTGGGAAAAGACAACCGTTGTGGTTGGGGGAAGAGGGTTAGGCCTATAACTCAAGTTCTTCATAAAGCAAGTTACCTTTTTATTTATGATTTTTTTCTTTAAATTCCAAATGGGGCGTAAAGGGTAGCGGGAGGTGAATGTTGATATGAAATGACATGTTGATCTTTTTTAATCATTTGGTATTCGAAATTTATCGTCCCAACTAATTTGAATTTATGTTGAACAAGCACAATAAGGGGTAAAACCTTTCGTACCAAGAAGTTTTTCATTTTCTTGGCATAAACTCCAGAACTCTAATTAGAGGTATAGTGACGGGGTCAAAAAATTTAACAAGGGGATTCAAACTATTTGCACATGAGACCTAAAAAAATGTTTTGAACTTTCCTTACCACTACAATGAAAACTTTCTTCTTTATTTTGTGCAGTATGATTTTCTGAACCTCCTTCATAGTCGGTGGCACCACGATGAGGGTAGACTGTGCAGTGATCCCAACGTCCTACCACACACCTTGATTGTGACATGTCAACTCATGTTATAGATAGATGGTAACTACTTATTTATATCAGGCGTTAGCTAACTAAATAATTAATCTTAAGAATCAATAAATTAAGTAAAAATGCATATCACTTGAACATAGTTAAGTGTTAAAAGGCGTATGTGCATGCAAAACATATATCTTATATTTATTGGCTTGACGTAAACACTCGATACAAATAAATGTTTACCTAGATATATCCTTTTCGTGTGTTATTTCACTTTTTGTTTTCCCTTTTCATTTGACATTTAGAAAAAACTGATGTCAATGACTCACATGATATTCTACGTTTAGTTCCTAATTACTAAAGATATCTTTGTGATACTTTTAGAATTTGTATCTTCTTTAGAAGCGACCAATCTAGCTGATTTTTATTTATTAAACCACCCTTCAGACCTCAGAAAAAGAAAAGACCAACAATAATGATACAAGACATTCGACCTAACATTACTAATCTAGGATAAATTAAATACAGTAATAATCTTTGTTACAAAAAGATACAAGACACAAAATATAATCTAGAACTAACACTGTGTTCATAGACTACCCCCAACTAATGAAATAAAAATAGGTATGCTCCTCTACCGTGGTTGTTTATTAAACAAATTTATAAATACCCTTCATTCCTTTGCTTCCCTAACCAAATAAGTGAAATTGAGGAAATTAATGTTTTATGAAGTAATAAAAAGAATTAAAGATTGGCCGGTGTACTAGTACTATTTCAGCTTTTATTCCTCACAAGTACAATTTAATAGACAATTGTAATCGTAAAATCATGAGTTTAAATTTCAGTAATTTCTTTCTATTACTGTCAATTGACATTTAATTAATCCTATTTTGTGTAATACGGTTTGGATGATTGGATCTGCTCCACTGAAGGAAAGTCAGCTTCTGCATTTATGTATTAGAACAATACATTAGGTAAGAGTTAGAAATCATGCATGTTCGTTTTATGAAGACACATTCCTACTTTCGACAACTAAGTATGGACTATTAATTATGTCAAACTTTTAATTTGAGTGAGAATGTCTCTACGTACATAATATCTTGTCAATGAAATGATGAATAGCTTCTCATAAATCACGCATCCAATCCCACTTTCCTGAAGTGCAATTTGTGATTCCACCCATAGGTTGTACTAGAGAAGCTCCGTTTTGCTCCAATTGAAGCAGTCTCCAATGACTTAAATAACAAAAACAACAATTATATCTCACTTACGATCAAATTTGAAATTGGTTACATATGAATTCCCACTTCTTCAACTCATCTTAATCCTATATTATATAACGGGGGGTTGGGGGAGGGGGTGAATTGGGTCGTAGCCAACTTTCATGAACTCTTAAAGTTTGTCCAACTTGTTTAACATGTAGAAACTAGTCGATGAAACTGGTTTTCTTACGTTTCTAACTAGTTGCGGCGAGTAAAACAATACGAAATAAAGTAAACCACACACAAACTTCTATGTGAAAAAAATCACCCAACTCAAAAGGAGTAAAAACTACGACCTACTCCTATAGAATTTAACTAAATTCCAGTAAAACATATAAAACGAGCCAAATTCATATTACAACTCTGTAAGAGATTAACTCTACTCTCATCCCAACAACTACACAAATTGCTATCCCCTTCAAGTCAACCCTAACTTGAAAAAAATTGTTCTCAAAAGAATATCTACAAATTACTTCCGAAATAAGTAGAATAATGTTACAACCCGATTCCTAAAACAATGAAACTAAATTGGAAAAAATTAACTTGACAACTTTGTCAAAGAATAAGTATCCAACTCATTTTTCTGCATGGTCCTTCCCCAGAAACACTCAACGACCGCTCACAGATTGTCTCAATTTTGCTCTAAAGAATCAATGGAAGTTCATAGCCTGCCTCAATGAAAATAAAAAGTATTTATAGGTAGGAAAAACAACGATAATTGTCAGAATTCATGCATCCAAGTTCTGTAGCATGAGGAATAAATGAAACAATGGAAAGAAAACTCTTAAATATCTTTATAGCCTCTCTCTTATAGATATGAAGCTCTGTATATTCATAAAAGAGACTCTACTAAGATACCGCTCATGACTTGTAAGACTTGGGAACCTAGAGTCCTGATAACACTTTGTCATAACCCACTAAGTTGTGATGGCACCTTACTCTACCCATCAGGCGAACCAATCTAAAAGCAACCATAATACTAAGACATTGTAACAAAAGTAAAGTATAACAAAATAATGTAGATGAGATATTTTAAAGTTAATACAACACCTAACTCTACACGCCAAGAACTGGTACAACTCTGAATATGAAAGGTACACCATCTGTTTGAAATACAACAAGAGTAAACGACTCTAAGCTACCAACAACTACTTGGCAACTCGACACTGGAATGTTGTTAGCAATGTTCTTCCACGAACACCACAACAATTCAACTTAAACCTGCACATAAGGGTGCAACAAGTGTAGCATGAATACAAATTCAATGCATATATACTAAATAAGTATCATTAACCAATCCCAATAAGGTAGTGATGAGGTTGTCTTTCAAAACACTTATCTTAACCTATACAGTTAATATTAGCTCAAAAGATAAAGGAAATAACAGTACAAGTAACTCAACCAAATCATCATAATAATTAATGGACAAATACTGTATATGAAGTAATGTGCACAGATAATGAATGTGTAATGCAAACTATATCAACAAGCCAAATATCTTTGCATGTAACAGATGCACCCAAACAACATATATAATGATATGCGAATGATATGAATCAATTATGCAATGCATATGATTTTGACTCTCTGCCAATCATGTCTCATAAACTAGTGATCCCAACACTCTGCGTGCACACTGCCTGACAGTCTCAGGAGCAGTGACCCTAGGAGGGTGGATCCATATCCACGAATAATAACCAAGTGACACCTAAATCTGTAGAATTGTCATCAGATATATCATAACTGGCGACACCCAAGTCTGTAGACTTATCATCACATATATCATAACCGCTGACACCCTATTCCGTAGACTCATCAACACGTATCTCATAACAACTGACACTCAATTCCGTAGGTTCATCCACACGTATCTCATAGCCTGACACCCAAGTCCATAGACTCATAAGCACATATCTCATGACATAAGCATGAATCACCTATGTAATTGTAAAGCATATAAACAGTGCATGAAATGAATCTATGCCCATATGGTATGAAGTACATGAAATACCCAAGATGGAAATCGTAGCATGTGAATCAATGACAACAATATTCTCTTAAGCAATAAACCATACTCAGGTAATCATTTAACAGTCAAAAATCATAGAAGTAAACACCATAATAACTAAGACAAAGATATACGTTACCCCCATATACGTAGTATATCGCAATTATCATTTAGTAGGGAAACATCTCCCATCGAAGTGAAAGTATTAACTTACTTCGGTCCAAGTGAAACTTTAATCATCCCAAAGTCCCTACCGTGTTCGGATTTCTTCAACCGGCTCTAATCTATCCAAAAGTGTACTCTACAGCATGAAACGATCCCAACGATATCCATAATGCAATATTAGACTAATCCAAACTCAAAGTCAAACCCGAGCCACGAACTCAAAATTCTGAATTGAATGCATTTACATGTTACCCATTGTAATGAACCGATCAGTCATTTTGAATTCTAGAACCCCTTTTTCATATTTGACACTTCTCGTAGGCTCTTTCATTGATTTATGACTTACGAATATGGGTAGCATGGGTCCCGAGGGGCTTGGGAGCATTTCAACTAGTGGCCTTAAGTTTGTAGAGTTGACCAAAGTCAACATTTTGAGTAAATGTACTTCAATTTATGATTTAAAGGTTCCGATAGGTTTGTACAATGATTTTTGACTTGTTTGTAATTTTTTGTTAGTTTCTGAGGTGGTGCAGGTTAGTTTGGAACACATTCGACATAAATAATATATTGAGAGAAAATTAAAGAATCTGACCCTTATTTTGTGCATTCGTGGTCAAAAGGGTAATTCAACTGCATGATTAGGTTCGTACCATTCTTGTGGTTCCTATAAACCAGATTTGTCCAATTCCGAATTCGTTTGATATGTTTCGGACCATTTTGAAATATTTCCACAATTGTTGATTTTTTGGCTAATCTGCTATGACCGCTAAATCGAGCCAAATGACCACAATTGTGAAAGATCTGTAAAAGTAACCACAAGTTTGCAATTTGAAGTTCTAAAAAGCCAAGAAATGTCTACAAAAGTGAGAGTTCTGCAAAAGCAAAGAAAAGGCCACTTTTGCGACGACCCATGTAGTATAAAGTTGGCAAATTTTGGGATTTTAGTTATTTTCACATTTTTGGAGTTTGGGAGCTCGATATGAGGCATTCTAGAGAGATTTTTCTCCTACAAACGTTGGGTAATGATTCTACCTTAGTTTTGATTATTTCGCAAGATACCCATTAATTTTCATGCCTAGATTCATATATGAACGTGAAACTTGAGATTTTGGCCCTATGCTTAAAGAGTATGTATTTTGAGAATTTGAAGGACGATTGGATATCAAATTTGAGTTTTGAGCGTAATTTTACACTAGTATGAGTATAGATAACTTGTTTATCAAATAAAGTTACGATTTTGACTCGAAGGCTCGAGTTTGACTTTTTAGTCTGAATCTTTTCATATTACAACATGGGTGTCGTTGGACTCATTTAACCTTGTTGAGTAATCTTTTTATTAGGATCTGGCTACTACATATGCACTCAAAGAACCAGGTTCTTTGAGCAGCTACGCGAGAAGGTAAATTGCGGAATAAGTAAACCAACACAAGAATGTTTGCGTGAAAAGCTCTATGCTCAAGGGAGTAAAAGACCATGGCCTACCTCATGTAGTACTTTCCCAAACATTACTAAAAACGAGCAGTTTAAGGTTACAACGCCTTATACCTAAGGAACTGTTCCAAACAGCCCCCGCATCTACCCACTTAACGCTCAACAGTTCCAAACTGCTAGCAACCACTTCAATGACTCTACCCAGTCAAAGAAGCCCCTTGCAACCCGATAACAACAAACGCCTATAACACAATACTACCAAAGATAAATATATGGAAGTACAACTCAAACCTAACTAATAACAAATACTGAAAGATAAATCTTGATAAGTTCGGTTCTTTGTAGTTGGCTCTACTTACGTGTTGATTGGGCTCTCTCACTCTTGATGTCTCACATTGGAATGTTGTCAGTATAATTGTGGTTAAGCTCCAAACATGGTTCGTGTTATGTTTATATAGAAGTAGTTTCCACCCTTGTATTATTGAATCCAATTTGGTTTCATAATTGTACTAAAAACCAATCTTTGTTTGCCTTGGATCTCCTTCTTTCCTTGTATGCGCGTTAGCTTCTCCTTTTCCTACTTCAATTCTCATTCCATGTATTTAACTTATGTAAGGTTTTCCTAAAGTTAAACTCCAAAACTCATAGAATAGAAATGAGTCGACTTCTAATTCTCCTAGTCGGTTACGAAATTGCTCTTTGACAGTCTCTATTGTGCTTTGATAAGGATCTGTTCCTTTATTGTTATGACTGCTTCACTTAATCCTCTGGAGATCAGTTTGGACTTCTGGTTCTTCAATGCCTTCCTCATGTCTCCCTTGTACTTTATTGTCTTCTGGATTTCGTTGTTTATCAAATCATCATAACACATTTTAAGCTCAACAACATTATTGAGTAAGCATATACCCAACAATTTCCCTCTTTTTGATGATGACAAGCACATAACAACTTCATATGTGTTCATGTGCCCTTGATCAGCTTTTTCAAGCTACTTCAGCTCTTGATCAAATCTTCCTCCTTGGGCTCAACTCTTATGTTGACAATCTTCCCTTCTAGAACCATCTCCATTGTTGTTCTAACACTACAACTTTGTGTTGATACAATTAAGACTCACAACACAAGGTTTGTAAGCTTGCAATAATTCACCCTAGAACACAGCAAGGTTTGTAAACTCACTGAGTTAGATGCTAGGTCTTTACCTTCCGTTCATTACAGCCTGTTAGATGACTGGGTTTCAAGACTAAACAAGTTTTGATAGCCTTCTTAATCTGTTTAGGGACTACCCTTCCATTCTTTGCAACCACAGGCGGCTAGGTTGTGCAGGACCTGATTGTGTCCAGTATGTCTCTTCCAAGGAACATCCGGGAGTATGCTCTATTCATAGATATTTCTTCAGTGATATATGTAAGGACCAGGTTCTTTCAATCTTCTCTGCACAATAACTTTTTCTCTCTTATATCTCCTTCCAGTGCCTTCTAAATAGCAGTAGTTCATAGACATTTCGTGTTTCATGCTTTAACCTCATGGAAATCAGAGCGTGAGTATTCATGGATTACGTAATGAGTTCATGATGTTCGGAATGATATACATGAACGAAATACGAAGTTTCATCATCTAAAGTATACGGGCATTAAAGCTTTTCATGAAACTAGGGCATACTTCTATTTTTGCTGAGAAGTTCGTGATAATCATGGAAGAACGTAGCATGGGGAAGAACAATGATGTTACCTCTCGTAGAGAGTAGCCTTACATACCTTAACCACTCCAAAATTCCAAGAAAATTCCAAACTATTGAAGAAGAATTCAATTCCTTCACTTGAACCTTTGAGAGGGGTTTTCTTGAAAACCCTAGGTTTATAGCATAGAATATTGTTTAGAATCTATGTATATCGTTAGAATTATTTAGAAAGACTTAGGAGTGACTTACCTTGATGTGGGAGGAAGAGAAGAGGAGAGAAAATTCGTGCTAGGGTTTGAAAAAGTGAAGAATAGAATGAAAAAACAAGAAAAACGCACTTAAAAAGATTGCTGGGTCACACACCATGGGCGACGTGTTGCGTCTTTCCTGTGCGTGTGCACGCTCGTTGTCGCTCGCGATGGGCCTCATTTTACTGCGTAGCCCCATGAGACATGGCCCTGGAACGCCAGTCTGCTCGCGTTGTGAGCTCGTGGACAAGCACCACTGGAAGCTCTCTTAAATTGAACATAACTCCTTGTACAAAGCTCCGATTGACTTGATCTTTATATGGTTGGAAATGTATTTCAAAGGGATACAACTTTCATCAAGTAAGTTTTCCCAAATTCCGAACTAATAAGGGGGTTATACTCGCTTGAAGTACGGCCTTGTGAAAACTCAATTGAAAACATGGTCTGTAGTGTAGCTTATAAGTTTAATTTGCCCAAAGACTCATCTTATACTCCCTCCGGATAAAAAAGAGTGCCCACTTAGCTATTTGCACATCTCTTAAGAAAATACTAACTTCTAGACAAAAATACGCAATTTGACTAAACTACCCCTAATTAAATAGGTATTGGGATTTGATCATATAGCACTTAATAGGGGCAAATCTGGAAATATAAGGTTAATTCTTTCTTGATTTGATAAGTGGACACTCTTTTTGACTCAAGAAAGAAAAGGCTAAATGAACACTTTTTTTTATCCGGAGGGAGTACCTTTTATAGGTTTTAAAACACTTCCTAAACTTCTCATCTTGGTTCCATTATATCCCCATCTTACGAGTCAAAACTTAGCCTGATGGCACGAGGTGTTGCAGTGAGACACATAGGCTTTTCTACTTGACTCTTGTACAATCCTAAGAGGCTTAAAAATGCATGCATTGAATTCATGCTATTGTATGCTAACTTGATGGTCGATGTAGATCCTTCTTGAGTCGTTTGTGTGCCATGTATGGTGAGATTTTGTTATACATTCCATGTGTCATATTGACATCTAGAACTTGCCCGGTGTGTGTACGAAGTGAAATAAGGTGTGTTGAGTTTAGGAGATGATGTAGGCATTTCTTTGTTAGCCATAAATTGTTAACCATCTATTTACCTACCTCTTATGTAATATCCTTAGCTATCCCCTTTGTGCCTTTAGCCTATTTCTTTGGTAACCAAGTTTTAAGCCTACTCCCTGTGTTTGATTTAACTTGAAAAAATTTCGATCCCAAACTCCTAAAGCACTTTGAAAAAGAAGCGCTTGAATGAAAAAAGGAAAGATAAAATAAGGGGAAGTTTGAGTGGAAACTAGAGAGAGGATGAGGGTGCACTTTGATAACGTTCAAATCCACTCCTTAAAGAGAAAGTGTACACATTCGTATGCAATATAATTTACCCAACTATGAGTCAGGGTCGATCCTACAAAGAAAAATATGTAGGAGATTAAGCAAAGCAGGAATTATCAGCAACAACAACTAAGCCAAACAACAAGGTGGTTTAGAGAGAAAATTATGTCTAATGCAAAAATGTAAACTAACCTAGAAAGCAAGTAAAATGATCAATGGCCACAAGCATGGATACAAAGGAAACTATGCTCAAGTAACGATCCATTGTATTTCACGATTTACAAATAATGGCAAGCTTATGTTACTTAGCCTCGGATAATGACTCAAAATTAGCTTCTTCCGAAGACTAACTAGACTACCTAATTGAATATCCCTAAAGCAATTAGTAGTATTAAGAACACCCGAATATGGCTACAAGTGGTGTCGCCTATCCCTAGGTCGAATCCATTAAATGAGGGTTAACGCCCTAAATTCTTGTTAATTAATCTTTCTTAACCCTGATTTTGCCTCTTCCGAGTTTAAACCGAAGTAAATGGGTGAGTCCTAGGATTAGCTATTCCCTTAAGAAACATTAAAGAACAAGAATAATTAAAGCAACATTAACTCACTTCATGAAGAATAAAATCGTTCAATACATAAGCAAAATAAGAGTTTCAATCCAAAATTTAATCATGAATATTCCCATAAACAAGATTTAAGTGACGAAGTAAATACTATACCCTTAGGTGTTCATTACAAAGCAAGAAATTAAAGAAATGAAGTAAAGGTTCAAGAAAGTTCTCAACTAAATCTTCAATTATTCAACCTCAAAATGTGGTGTAGGCACCCTAGCTCCTAAACTTTTGTTTTTCTGCCAAAGAAGTGTTTCCAAGAGGTTAGGCCGAAGTTTTATGTGTTTAGCGATCAAAAGATATGTGAGATTCCAATTCTGCCCCATTTTTTCTGCCCATACACAGTACAATGCAATCGCGCTCAAGATACTTCGACTACTCAGCGCTCAAGGGTTCACTGCTTCCAAATCCTTCAGCGCTATTGCGCCCAAATAGCGCAATTGCGCTAATTCAACCATTGTTTTCCAGAAAATTATTAATTTTGACTTGTTTTGATCTCGATCACTTCTCAATCACATAAACCTATAAAATTGAAGTAAACCAAAATTAATGCATTATTTTCTCAATAAAACATAGCAAAAATCTAAGAGTAAAGAAGAGATAAGTTGGTAAAATATCAACTTATCACACTTGTGCAAGAAGTTTAATATATGTTGTTAGTAAGGAGCAGAAAAGGATATTCTTCTTTCTCCTCTCTCTTCACTCTCTTCTCTCTCCTCTCTCTTCACCCAACGGTAACATTATCTGACCTGACCTCTCATTTTTTCCGGCCAACGACTACTGGAGGTCGCCCCAGGTAAGTTGGCAGCACCTCTTTCTCCTTCTCTCTCTCTCTCTCTCTCTCTCTATCCCCCCCCCTCTCTCTCCCTCTCCTTTTCTCCCATAGCTTAGTTTCTCTCTCTCTTTCTCTCCTCTCCTCCTTCTATTGCTTTCCACAACCACTGTAGACCCGTACCACCATTGTAGGGTTTGGGTGGTTTCGCTCCTCCCCCTAGCTTTCTCTTTTCTTTTCCCTTTTTTTTGGGTTTTCTTTTGGTCCCACATTATAAGTGGAAACCAAGCGGCGATCGCGGTGAACGGTAACTGCGGGAACGGTAACTCCGGCACGGGTGACCGGCGGCGTGTTTCGGCGGCGACGAAGCCTTTACTTAGCTTATTGCGAGGTTAACATCCCGGCCTGGAGTTGGTACTTCCGGCTATAGTTAGTTAATTTTTCTGGTGTTCGATCGTTTTAACGAAATTATTCCTATATTTCTACTCCCTATAGTTTTATTTTCTGCTTGTATAGTGTTGGCGCCACCTTAGCTCGACCTTTATTATAGTGGCGGCGGTGGATGATGGTAGAGTAAGGTCATGTCCTCAGGGAGGAGAAGGGGTGGGAGGTAGGAAGAGGGTTAAGGGCGGAAAGGGAGCGGTAGGCGGGGAATGGGTCTGGAACATTGGCACCACGACGGGAAGTCTATAGAGTTGGCGAAGATTTTTGAGAAGAGGAAGATCAACATAGCATGTGTCCGGGGTCTAGATGGGTGGGAGATAGGGCCGGGATGTAGATGGGTTTAAGTTGTGGTTCTCGGGAGGCCGAAGAACAGAACGGAGTTGGCATTTTAGTTGATAGAGAGCTCCGTGATCTGGTGGTAGGGGTCAGGAGGGTGAGTGATAGGCTGATAACTATTAACATAGTAGTTGGAGGGCATACTTTAAACGTGGTTAGTGCTTATGCACCGCAGGCGGGCCAGGATGAGGAGATCAAAAGATGATTCTGGGAGGATTTGGACGAGGTTGTGCGGGGTTTTTCGCACTCAGAGAAGCTTTTCCTTGGTGGTGATTTCAATGGCTACATCGGGTCGTCGGCTAGGGGATACGATGATGTGCATGGAGGCTTCGGGTTTGGGGATAGAAATGAGGGAGGTACGGCGCTGTTGGATTTCGCGAGAGCTTTCGATTTGGTGATAGCAAACTCTAGTTTTCAGAAGAGGGAAGAGCACTTGGTCACCTTTCGGAGTACGAGGGCCAAGACCCAAATTGATTACCTACTCTCCCGTAAGTGCGATAGACGTTTATGTACGGACTGCAAGGTTATCCCGAGCGAGAAGCTCACGACCCAACATAGTCTCTTGGTTATGGACCTGGAGATAACAAGGAAGAGGAGAGGGTTGTATCGGGTCAGCCAAAGATTAGGTGGGATGCTTTGAACAAGGACAATGCCCAGGAGCTGGGGGAGCGGTTGAGGGAAATAGTAGCCTGGAGGAGTAGCGGGGATGCGAGTAATATGTGGACTACGACGGCTGCTAACATCAGGGAAGCGGCAAGAGAGGTGCTAGGGGTCTCAAAGGGTTACTGCGGCGGACACAAAGGGGTGCCCGGTGGTGGAACGGAGAGGTACAAGGTAAAGTGGAAGCTAAGAAAACAGCGTATCTAAAGCTAGTAGAGAGCACAGACGAGGAAGAGAAGAGGACTAATAGGGAGCTGTATAAGAAAGCAAGGAAGGAGGCGAAGTTAGCGGTTACGGCGGCTAAGACGACTGCTTTTGGATGCTTGTATGAAGATTTGGGGGAGAAAAGGGGGGACAAGAAGTTGTACAGGCTAGCCAGAGTGAGGGAGAGGAAGGCTCGGAACCTGGATCAAGTAAAGTGTATCAAAGACAAGGGAGGGAAAGTTTTGGTGGAGGATGCCCTTATTAGACGAAGATGGCAGTCCTACTTTCGCAAACTCTGAACGAAGAGGGGGGGAAACATAGTTTTAGGCGGTGGAACTGCGAGAGCGCGCCGTGATTTTGGATGCGCGGGCGGGTTAAGGTTGAAGAGGTCGAGGGGGTTATGCGGAAGATGAGCGGGGGGAGGGCGGCCAGGGCCCGGATGAAATCTGGAAGATAAAATTTTGGAAGAATGCGGGTAGGGGAGGCTGGGAGTGGCTTACGCGGTTGTTGAATGTTATTTTTAGGATGGCGAAGATGCCTGAAGAGTGGAGATGGAGCACCATGATCCCGTTGTATAAAAACGAGGGGGGTATTCAGAACTGCAACAACTATAGGGGTATCAAGCTGTTGAGCCATACGATGAAAGTTTGGGAGAGATGGTGGAAGCGAGGATGAGGAAGTTAGTTTCTATTTCAGAGAACCAGTTCGGATTCATGCTGGGGCGTTCGACTACAGAAGCCATTCACCTGGTTAGGAGATTAGTGGAGTAGTGTAGGGATAAGAAGACTGACTTGCACATAGTGTTTGTCGACCTTGAGAAGGCTTACGACAAAGTCCTAAGAGAGGTGCTGTGGAGATGTCTGGAAGCTAGAGGTGTTCCTGTAGCATACATTAGAGCGATTAAGGACATGCATGATGGATCCAAAACCGGGTGAGGATGGTTGGAGGTGACTCGGAACACTTTCCGGTCCACGATGGGCTGCGCGAGGGTCCGCGCTTGCCGTTTCTTTCTTTGTGGCAATGGATGCTACGACAAGCCACGTTCAGGGCGGTACCGTGGTGCATGTTGTTTGCAGATGACATTGTGCTTATTGACGAGTCGCGGAGCGGTGTTAAAGCGAGATTGGAGGTTGTTTGGCGATAGACTCTGGAGTCGAAGGGTTTCAAGTTGAGCAGGACTAAGACAGAGTACTTAAAGTGCAAGTTCAGTAATGGGAGTCAAGTAGAGGACGAGGACGTGCGGTGGATACTCGGGTCCCCGAAGAAAGAAAGTTTCAAAGTACACAGGGTCGATCATCAAGGGACTGGCGAGATTGATGACGATGTCACACATCGTATTGGAGCGGGATGGATGAAATGGAAGCTCGCATCGGGGGTGTTGTGTGATAAGAAGGTGCCGCTTATTCTAAAGGGAAAGTTCTACAAAGCGGTGGTTAGACCGACTATGTTGTATGGGACGGAATGCTGGCCAGTTAAGAAAGCGCATGTCCAGAAGATGAAGGTAGCTGAGATGCGGATGCTCAGATGGATGTGCGGGCATACCAAGAGAGATAGGATTCGGAATGAAGTGATTCGGGATAAGGTGAGTATGGCCCCTGTGGTGGATAAGATACGGGAAGAGAGGTTGAGGTGGTTCAGCCACGTGCAGCGGAGATGCGCTGATGCACCAATGAGGAGGTGTAAGAGGATGGCAGTAGTGGGCCTGAAGAGAGGGAGGGGTGGGCCAAAGAAGGCTTGGAGAGAGGTGATTCGACAGGACATGACGTTACTCCAGCTTACCAAGGACATGACCGGTGATAGGAGGGGGTGGAGGTCAAGTATCAGGGTAGAGGGCTAGTGGTGGGCCGTGAGGTTTCCTTTCTCGTATTAGGAGTATTTTTATCCTGCTTCTATGTGTTGGTCTTGTCTATCTTTGTTATTTTATCATGACTTTGTTGCTCTTGCTATTTCTCATTTTCACATGGTTTTGATTTTCTTGTCCGTATCTGACTCTTTTCCCTTGTTTCCCTTGTTTTTCTTGTTTTTTTTTTTAGCCGAGGGTCTTTCGGAAACAGCCTCCCTACCTTCCAAGGTGGGGGTAAGGTCTGCGTACACTTTACCCTCCCCAGACCTCACGTTGTGGGATCCAACTGGGTATGTTGTTGTTTGTTGTAGTAAGGAGCAGAAAAGACAAGAAAAAGTGGTATTTGAAAAATTAGAAAAATGTTGATTGCTTTTTGCTAGTGATGCATGAATAAGAATGTTGTGCTTAAAGCTATAGGGGATATAAGGGGGAAGGGAGCGCGTAATAAAAGTGTGAATTATTAAAGTGCTTATGGAGGTTAGTCACTATTCACCGAAATAATTCATAGCCGTCCTTTAGCCTGCGTTACTGATCGGCGTCTAGACGTACATATTTTTAGCCATCTTACGCCTATCATTTATTACTATTTTCTTATATTTTAAGTACATTTCTACTGCTCTACACTTGATATGTGTGTTATTTGTGTTTAGGTGATGACTTGATGCGGAGTTCATGTTTTGATGTGAAAAGAGATTAAATACGGCTTTAAAGTCCGAGTAGAAGTCAGTTTGAAGCATTCAGAACAAGCTACCCACCTGAGAGTTAAGGCCATATGAAAAGGAGGTTAAAAAGTGAAGTACTGCTGAAAATACAAGGATACCCTGTGGCCCCTAGGGAGGCCACGCGTCGTGTCCTTGATAAATTGGAAACGAAGCAGTGAACCAAAAAGACAAGGGCACGCCTTGGCCCCTACCGAGGCCACACGGCTTGGCCTCCTATTTTTCACCCATTTCGAGTCAGTTTTAGACTTTATTTGGAGATCTGACCCATGGTAAAATCCTAGCACTATATATACACATTATATACCTTCTTCAGAGGAGAATAAGACTTTGGTGAAGAATACACCTGTTATATCCCATATTTTGTACGTTGGAATATTTTAAGTTGGTTGCGATAAGTTATGGACAAGGCTATTTTCCGACCTTGTTTTAGGTATAAGTTGCATATTCATCTTTTATTGGTATGGAGTATTAAGGGTAAATTCGGAATAAGGAAAATTAGAGGCTAAAAGTTGAAAAAAAATTATTTCATAAAGTGGCCAAATGGCCATGTGGCCGTGGGGTATGGTGTGGGCTCTACCCATGGTTGGCCAATATTTTCAAGCCATGAAATGGCCCATGTGTACATCATATACTTGTGGTAGCTAAGTATATATATGTATAAGTCATGACAAAGCAAGACTTATTCATCTTTTTCCAATTCTAGAAACTTAGGGAAAAATGGAGAAAAACAATCGGCCATGGCTGGCCGAATCCAAGGCCATGAGAAGTGATTAAGAAAAATATTTCCTTCTAGCTTTTCTACCAAGTGGAAGGTCCTTATTAACATGGGATAATTGTTGGAGCAAGCAAACTCTTCATCCTTGCAAAATACCACCCTAGCCGAGTGAAGAGGTGGAGTGAAGAAGGTAAGGTTTAATCCTCTTTTCATATATTATGGATGATTTGTGTATGTTGTGGAGTGTGAAAATGAATGAAATTCATGAAATTGTGGTGTGGAAGTTGTAGCCGTGTATATGTTGTTTTGGTGTAGGCATGATGAACAAATTTTATTTAGTGTTTTGGTTAATGTTGTTATGGATTTCATGATGAAAAATGAAGATTTAATGAATTAAGTTGTGTGCGGGCTGTTTTTGGAAGCTAATGCGAATCAAATATAGTTTTTTGTATTTATGAAGATAATGTTGTCAACGTGTGGATTATGGGTATAGTTGATGAATTTGGAAGATGGAAATGTGTTGTTGTTGTTGTTCCTATTGGAAATGGGAGGTTTCGGGTAAAGTAGTATATTGGTTGGGTTGTTTTGAATATTGTGCGGATTGTTTGAAATGTTCTTGAATCTTGTTTGAATGATCTCGGATTAGTGCTTGAACTTGTGAGTGTTGATGTTGGCTTGAAAGTATGTAGTTAAATTGAATGTAATTGAATGTCGTCGAATTATGTAGAAAAGATTATTAATGTTAGAATGCGTTTGAAATGGATTATTGATATTGTTAATATGGTTGTTGGTATTGTTGTTGAAGATTTGGCCGAGTTGAATTCTCGGGGATGTTGAGTTTATAGGGGAAATCTTTGCCCAAATTTACGTAGATAAAGTGCTAGCTTGGAAATTGGATTCCTAAGTGCTCATGACTAATGTTTGGCGTCTAACGACGTTATTGTAGATCTTGAGAAGCCGAGACTTAAGTTTGGATTAGCTTAGGAAGCGGACGAGGTATGTAAAGCTTACTCTTTCCTTTTGGCATGTCTTAGACGGAAGTAAGATATGACATGATTTGTGCCTTGGGGTAACTCCATTCTTAAGTTCCGAGCATGTTTATGATTCATATTTGCTTCTTGATGTTGGCATCCCTAATATAGTCAAGCTATGGTCTTTATGTCTTTGATATGATTGGAATTAAAATGTTGTATAAACGGTTTGTTCCTAAAGGACCACTATATTTAAAAATGTACGTAACTTTCATAGACGAAATAGATCGCTTTGATATGCCGTAAGTGATTCTACAACGTATAATGACTTTAACTTTCATGGGCGGGCCGGATTGGTATGATGTATATCCGTGAGCCCCCGGACCTTCGTTGTATAGTCACTTACGACTTTTGAAAGAACATAATATGGCTATCATCCCGACCCCCGAGTATGATTACTTACTTATCTGGTGAATCTGAAATGAGGATTTTTATGCACATGATTTTGATACGTAACTATGATTTCTAAAGTTCTATTCGATATGTACCCGAGTGATATTCGGAAGAAACTTGATTTGGCTATTGTCTGGTTTGTAAATGATAGTTCGTTTTGATTATTCTATTGAGTCTTTGTGAATGTTTTAAATTGCATATAGTTTCTCACGATTACCTCTCGTGCATTTTGTTATTACCTCTTTCGCCGAGTCCCGGGCCGGTATGTTATCGTGCGCACTATGCTATATTCCGAAGCATGATGTGATTCCGAAGTATGATGTGATTCCGAAGTATGATGTGTTACGAAGTATGATGTGATACGAAGTATGATGTGTTCGGAGGTATACAATATTCCGAAGTATGATGTGTTGTGGCGTCAAAGATGGAGTGGCGACCACGTTACGTCCTTCGGGTCCCATTACGGACCGTATGTGATATATGATATGATAATATGATGTCATGATGATATGATGATTCTATTCACCGAGTCCCTCACTAGAGGGCCGGGTACGGTATATATGTATATGATGATATGATGGCTATGCATGATGATTATATGACCTCATTTACCGAGTCCCTCACTGGAGGGTCGGGACACGTTATATATGCATATGTACGAGGTGATTATTTACTTATGTCACTCGGTCCATTATGGGCCGGATATGATACATGACATTGATATGCATGATTTGTATTTCGGGAGTAAGCATTTTGGCACTACGATCATTATATTTGTCTTACGTACCTCTTATGTATGATTTGTATTTCAAATGCAAGCATTTTGGTATTACGGTTATTATGCTCACTTTACGTACTCCTTACTTCGGTTGCGACCTCGTTTTACGTATTCCATGCTTTACATGCTCGGTACATATTGTCTTGACCCCGCTTTCTTCGGGGGCCGTTTCGTGCCACGCGTGTGTACGGATGAGTAGGGAATGTTAATAGAAGATGTTCCGGTTTGGATTGGCGAGCTCCATTTCCTCCCGTCTTTGCCCGAGTCGAGTGTTTATGTTATGGTGTCTCGAGTTATGTTAGAGGCTTTGCGGACGGAGTCATGTGTATAATATGTCGATGCGTAAGCGGCTGCACGTAAGCCGATGTATCAATATGCATTGTATTGCAGATTTCATATGTTTACCGATTTCACTTGATTTGAGAAAGATGAAAAGTATGTTTCTTTGAAAGCTTTCATTATGCATTCATGTTAGGAGTTGAGGGCCCAACATGATTATGAGTATAACGAGAGTCAGCGGGTTCGCTCGGCCCTAAGTAAGGGTCGGGTGCCCATCATGCCCTATCGGAAATTAGGGTGTGACAAATTGGTATCGGAAGCGAGTTCGTCTAGGGGTTGTATGTAAAGTCGTGTCCGGTAGAGTCACATTTTATGGTGTGAAACGCGCCACATTTATAAACAGGAGGCTACGGGGCATCTAGGGTGGTTACTCTTCTTTCGCATCGAGATCGTGCCATAGAGCCAAGTCATAGGGAATGAGACTTCGATACTAACCTTTGATTTCGAGCGAGAAGAATGGCGACGACAGAAGAAGGTGACTAGCGATATTGGAAGTTACAAAGCACACAGGTAAGCAAAGGTATGAAAGATGCATGTCGGGTAAGATATTGTGAAATACAATTGAAATTAAAGGAAAAGTAAACAAGAAAGTGTAACGAGGTGCGATTCGAGTTGGGCATACGAGGTATGTTCATCATTTTCATCATCTTGTTATTGATATTGGGAGCCACTGTGAGGCCGTGATATGATATGATATGTATATATGTATTTTGGCCATTTTTGTGTGAGGCATTGTTGGTATTTCTGTGTGCGAGTTTTGAGATAGTAAGAAATATAGAGGAAGCTCTGTAGAAATTTTCCCAGAAATAAAAAAGAGAATGAGATATGGGTTTGTGATATGACTTGAAAGGTCGTACTAATAGTAATGATAAGATTTGACTAAGCTACGAGTACGGCTGACATCGAGAAAGAAGTAATAGTATGATTAAGACAAGAGTAAGGAAATAAGAAGAAAGCGAGCTAACAGTGTAGTAATAGCTCATGACATGTGTAGCTAAGGATACGAGTACTATAAGTGACGGGACTGTGAAAGACTCGGTTATAGAAAAGATGAAGAACGAGGTAAAATGAGAACGTTTCGAAATCTGTTAAGACTTCAACTTACTCCAGATTATGTGATGAAGGTCATGCAGTGAGGTGGACGCGATCATAATAGCATTACAGCATCGTATTTCATCAAAGATCCAAGGTTAAGCGTGCTGGAGTAAGAGAAATTTTAGGATGGGTGGCCTCCTGGGAAGTTTTCTGAAAGTCTTACAAATTCAGACGTAAGAAACAAATGAGAAGCTAGAGTAGCCTAAGGGAAATTAGAGTATGCGGCGTGGGCAGAAACCCTAAGAGGTCGCGTAGGACAAGGCAGACTGGACCAGTAAAGAGAAAGAAGGTGCATCGCAGCTTTGGAATTTGGGTGAGTTTGAATGGTGATTGGAAATATTTTGTAAGCGAGATGATAGTAAGTATATATACATAGGTACGCACAAGATATTCCGTACATGGCTATATCGGTGGATATATGTATTCCGACAACCAACGTGGCGGTATATGAGAGGCATTAATCGGACAGGGCAACGAGGTTCAAGTGGAAAAAAAAATGAATGGCACAAATGTCACAAGGCAAGCTGATGCTGTTTTCACTATAGGATAAGCTTGGGAAGTACTGGCACAATGATAGTTGGAAAAGAAAGAAGGTGAGTAGATGAACAGCAAAAGGATCAGAATGTTGGAATAAAAGTGTCGTCTAATTGAGATTGGAAAATACGGACATAGGGTGAGTATAGTCGGATAATGATATAAGTACACCCCTAAAGGGGGGAAGCGGGTGCGAGAGATGCAAATGTAAGATGAAGACAATCGACACTTAGAATTACAGATCGGTGAGTGGGTGTGCTTGAAGATATCACCCATGGAAGGTTTAACCCGATATGTATTGGACCTTATTACATTGTTCGTAAGGTAAGAATGTTGCGTACTAAGGACGTGACTTCTGTTAAGGTATTATGGCGGAGCGATAACAGGGAGAAGATGACTTGGGAAGCCGAAGAGAAGATGAAGAAGAAATATGGTTGGGAGACGAGACTGTATGTTATGGAAATAAAGGAAACCCCCCCCCCCCCCGAGATCTTTATAAGACCTTATGCGATTAGTTGAACATTCGAGGACGAATGTTCTAAAGGGGGGAAGGATGTTATATCCCATATTTTGTACGTTGGAATATTTTAAGTTGGTTGCGATAAGTTATGGACAAGGCTATTTTCCGACCTTGTTTTAGGTATAACTTGTTTATTCATCTTTTATTGGTATGGAGTATTAAGGGTAAATTCGGAATAAGGAAAATTAGAGGCTAAAAGTTGGAAAAAAATTATTTCATAAAGTGGCCAAATGGCCATGTGGCATGAAATATGGTGTGGGCTCCACCGATGGTTGGCCAATATTTTCAAGCCATGAAATGGACCATGTGTACATCATATACTTGTGGGAGCTAAGTATATTTATGTATAAGTCATGACAAAGCAAGACTTATTCATCATTTTACACACTTAGAAACTTAGGGAAAAATGGAGAAAAAAAGAGAGAGAGAAACAATCGGCCATGGTTGGCCGAAAAATGGTGTCCATGAAAGTTTTTTATCAAGAAAAATATTTCCTTCTAGCTTTTCTACCAAGTGGAAGGTCCTCTATTAACATGGGATAATTGTTGGAGCAAGCAAACTCTTCGTCTTGCAAAATACCACCCTAGCCGAGTGAAGAGGTGGAGTGGAAGAAGGTAAGGTTTAATCTCTTTTCATATATTATGGATGATTTGTGTATGTTGTGGAGTGTGGAAATGAATGAAATTCATGAAATTGTGTGTGGAAGTTGTAGCCGTGTATATGTTGTTTTGGTGTAGGCATGATGAACAAATTTTATTTAGTGTTTTGGTTAATGTTGTTATGGATTTCATGATGAAAAATGAAGATTTAATGAATTAAGTTGTGTGCGGGCTGTTTTTGGAAGCTAATGCGAATCAAATATAGTTTCTTGTATTTATGAAGATAATGTTGTCAACGTGTGGATTATGGGTATAGTTGATGAATTTGGAAGATGGAAGCTAATGCGAATCAAATATAGTTTCTTGTATTTATGAAGATAATGTTGTCAACATGTGGATTATGGGTATAGTTGATGAATTTGGAAGAAAAAATGTGTTGTTGTTGTTCTTTGGAAATGAGAGGTTTCGGGTAAATTGTGTGTTGGTTGGGTTGTTTTGAATAATGTGTGGATTGTTTGAAATGTTCTTGAATCTTGTTTGAATGATCTCGGATTAGTGCTTGAACTTGTGAGTGTTGATGTTAGCTTGAAAGTATGTAGTTAAATTGAATGTAATTGAATGTCGTCGAATTATGTAGAAAGGAGTTATTAATGTTAGAATGCGTTTGAAATGGATTATTGATATTGTTAATATGGTTGTTGGTATTGTTGTTGAAGATTTGGCCGAGTTGAATTCTCGGGGATGTTGAGTTTATAGGGGAAATGCTACCCAAATTTCTGTAGATAAAGTGCTAGCTTGGAAATTCCTAAGTGTTCATGACTAATGTTTGGCGTCTAACGACGTTATTGTAGATCTTGAGAAGCCGAGACTTAAGTTTGGATTAGCTTAGGAAGCGGACGAGGTATGTAAAGCTTACTCTTTCCTTCTTTTAGCATGTCTTAGACGGAAGTAAGATATGACATGATTTGTGCCTTGGGGTAACTCCATTCTTAAGTTCCGAGCATGTTTATGATTCATATTTGCTTCTTGATGTTGGCATCCCTAATATGGTCAAGCTATGGTCTTTATGTCTTTGATATGATTGGAATTAAAATGTTGTATAAACGGTTTTGTTCCTAAAGGACCCTATGTTTAAAAATGTCCGTAACTTTCATAGACAGAACCGGATCGCTTTGATATGCCCGTAAGTGATTCTACAACGTATAATGACTTTAACTTTCATGGGCGGGCCCGGATTGGTATGATGTATATCCGTGGGCCCCCGAGACCTTCGTTGTATAGTCCTAACGACTTTTTGAAAGAACATAATATGGCTATCATCCCGACCCCCGAGTATGATTACTTACTTATCTGGTGAGTCTGAAACGAGGATTTTTATGCACATGATTTTGATACGTAACTATGATTTCTAAAGTTCTATTCGATATGTACCCGAGTGACATTCGGAAGAAACTTGATTTGGCTATTGTCTGGTTTGTAAATGATAGTTCGTTTTGATTATTCTATTGAGTCTTTGTGAATGTTTTAAATTGCATATAGTTTCTCACGATTCTGCTCGTGCATTCTGTTATTACCTCTTTCGCCGAGTCCCGGGCCGGTATGTTATCGTGCGCACTATGCTATATTCCAAAGCATGATGAGTTTTCGAAGTATGATGTGATTCGGAAGTATGATGTGATTCCGAAGTATGATGTGTTACGAAGTATGATATGATACGAAGTATGATGTGATACGGAGTATGATGTGTTCGGAGGTATACAATATTCCGAAGTATGATGTGTTGTGGCGCCAAAGATGGATATGATGTGTTGTGGCGCCAAAGATGGAGTGGCGACCACGTTCTGTCCGCCGGGTCCCATTACGGACCGTATGTGATATATGATATGATAATATGATGTCATGATGATATGATGATTCTATTCACCCAGTCCCTCACTAGAGGGCCGGGTACGGTATATATGTATATGATGATATGATGGCTATGCATGATGATTATATGACCTCATTTACCGAGTCCCTCACTGGAGGGCCGGGACACGTTATATATGCATATGTACGAGGTGATTATTTACTTATGTCACTCAGTCCCATTATGGGCCGGATATGATACATGACATTGATATGCATGATTTGTATTTCAGGAGTAAGCATTTTGGCACTCTGATCATTATATTTGTCTTCTGTACCTCTTATGTATGATTTGTATTTCAAATGCAAGCATTTTGGTATTCTGGTTATTATGCTCACTTTCTGTACTCCTTACTTCGGTTATGACCTCGTTTTCTGTATTCCATGCTTTACATGCTCAGTACATATTCCGTACTAACCCCCTTTCTTCGGGCCGCGTTTCATGCCACGCAGTGTACGGATGAGTAGAGAATGTTAATAAAGATGTTCCAAATGGATTGGCGAGCTCCATTTCCTCCGAGTGCCGCCGAGTCGAGTATATTATGTTATGGTGTCTCGAGTTATGTTAGAGGCTTTGCAGACAGAGTCATGTGTATAATATGTCAGTATTGTAAGCGGCTCTGTAAGCCGATGTATCAATATGCATTGTATTGCAGATTTCATATGTTTACAGATTTCACTTGATTTGAGAAAGATGAAAAGTATGTTTCTTTGAAAGCTTTCATTATGCATTCATGTTAGGAGTTGAGGGCCCAAAGATGATTATGAGTATAACGAGAGTCAGCGGGTTCGCTCGGCCCTAAGTAAGGGTCGGGTGCCCATCATGCCCTATCCAAAATTAGGGTGTGACAACACCGCACAAATGGCTAAGTGTATCATCGTGGAGCAATGATTCACAAAGTTCATCAATTCTTTCTTCTATTTACTAAGTTGAATAATTGTAAATTCTGCAATCGCCAGAACATGAGTGGCTAAGGTTCTTATTATTCTAGGGTTACGGGATTATTCATGATTGTTGTTAGTTGTAACTCGATGTTAGTATACGTTTGATTATCACTGATATTATATTGGCTTAAATAGTTTACTTACGTTATCCTACATTTAATTATTTGATATATTGATCACCAATTGAATACTATCTATGCATTTAAACTGTGAGTCCTTTCGTAGAGGTCTATTTTACATTATAGGATAAGGTAGATCTTGTTTGGTTCATATGGGGTTTTGCCTAGCGCTGATTAGCTGCACTGATTAACTTACAATTTGCAAGTGACATGCTAGTTGTAGCCCTTTACTCTGTTCGCCTTGCTTAGTCCGTTACAGGAGTTATAAATGTATCCTTAGTATTAGAACATTTATGGGGATGTAGCATTCAGTAGTTTTGATAGGTGCCATTCTAAGGTGGCCCTGTGAGATGTAATATCAATCCTGGGATTAGTAAACTAGATTTTCAATGAACTAGCTCAAGTGGATACGTAAAATGAATGGATAAATTCTCCCCTAACTCTAGGATATCTTTCTTCAAATACTTACTTTGTTTACTTTCTGTTTTCAATCTTCAAACAATCGATTTCCTGATATTTAATCTAGTTAGAAAGTTACGATTGAATCCTCGTTGTGAACGATACTCTACTTTCAACTTTATTACTTGTCGACCAATACACTTGCATGTTAGTTGGAATCGACCAGTTACAACCCGTGAAGTCCTATTTGATCCTAGAATTAATGTGCTTATGTTAGTGGAGTAGTTAGTGGAGCATTACACTAAGGGCAAGCTTATGGCTCGTCAGTTGTGCATGTGAAATTCTATTCTAGAGTAAGTGAAATTCTTTCTATCTATTTGCCTAGCGATGTTGTGTCATTTTGTTGATATATATGTGAGAAACTCTCTTGTAATAGTAAGGGCACTTGAATGACAAAAGGTAGGTGATATGTTTGATTTGTCTGTTAGAAGGCATGGTCGTTTTTACCTAAATTGATGTACGTGGGTAAGATTTTGAGGCTAGGTTATTTTGATAAGGTTGTTGATGCGCTTTAAAGTAGTTTTGATGCATGGTTTGATTGAGAATTTTCTCGCATATGTTTAAACTGATATAGTTGCCTTAACCCGAGAAGACCTGTTCAAATTGGCATAATTGGTGAGATGTTCCTTGAGGGAGTAGTGTGTTTAGTTGTTTGTTCGAGGACGAATAAAGATTCAAGTGTGGGGATGCGATGTTAGGTGTATTCATATGTCTTTCCGCATACGAAAACCCATAGTTATACCTCGTTTTGGAGCTAAATGTACTAAATACACCTAGGTTATGTTGATTTTGGATTTTTGGACTAATTCGGGCTGTTATTGTGAATATAGGTACCTTTTGGTGAAAATGCACAAGAATTAAAGAAGTTGGATGAGCATTTGACCAAGTGATACACAAGAAGCACGCCATGTGCCACAAGGGCCATGGAATCCTCATGTTACGTGTTGAACCATGCGCCGCAAAGGCGATGGCGTGCAGGAACTATTCTTTGGAGGATGCGGCTCAAACTAAGATGAAGATAGACAAAAATCGGCTAAGAAGACAGACAGAAATTGGCTAAGTGTGAAATCTCCCTAGGCCATGTGACGCATAGGCCATCACAAGGGCTGACCATGCTTTGAGCCAAGCGATGCATGGTCCATTGCCAGGCATACCCTTGCTTTGGGTGATGCGACACGTCCACTGAATGCCGAAGCTAGAGTTTAAGTTAGTCTAAATTAGGTTTGAAAAGGCCGGCTAGTTTTTTTTTCTAAGCCTATAAATAGACCCTAGGTCATTTTTGTAGGGTTCTGTTGGCATAACCATGCATGAGTTTTGATGATTGACAGAGTAAATGAGCAAGACACGTAAACCAGGTTTAGAGAAAGATGCTTGAGATAAAGCGAATGAGCTAAACACAGATGTGAGATGGATAAAGTGACTGAACAAGGGGAATGAACCAGGACTGTAGACATATTCTACCTCAGAGACAGGTGCAGTAAATGAGACATGAGTGAATAGATCAGAAACAGTTGCAAGACAAGGGCGAATGAAACAAGTCTGTGGACATGTTCCATCCCAGATCATGAAACGAATCAAAAGTGAATGAACCAGGTGGTTAAACCAGGTCCAAGAAAATGTTCCAACTAAGAGTCCTACTGCGAGTGGGATTTGTGATATATGGCAAAGACTTGGCGGATAAGTTCCAGGATTTCTTTCTATAATTATCAAGATACTTTAGACTCTTACAAGGACACTGAAGCTGCATGAATGCAAGAATCTCAAGTCAACTCAAACCGTAACTCTCATAATGCTTACCATGTAGAGATTGAGTTCAGCTAACTCGATGCAAATTTAATGCTATATATATATATAGCATTAAATTTGCATCGAGTTAGCTGAACTCAATCTCTACATGGTAAGGTTCAGCAACCAATCAACAACAACAATAACACCAACATCAACAACACTATTATTCATACCAACATATTCCATAAACATCCCACACGACGTTTTTCAACATACAACAACAATATGCACTTTCTTCCATCCCATATATATATATATATATATAAGCCAAATCCTATCGTGAAGAAGTTTCACGCACTCACATAGAAAAAAAAAATAGAATATTGAATAGGCACAGTCAATGTTAGTTATGATTATTGAAATGCGACCTGATACAAGAAGAAGATTGAAGAAATTGTTTAATAGAGTTTGTGTTTTACATTTCTTGAGTTTAGATTCTTGTATTAGGATTTTTTATCGAGTTGTACCTTATCGGCTTTCATAGAAGCAATATTCAACAGGTATAAACGTTAGTCAAATTCAACTTCAAGTTGGGATAAGTTGGAGTGGGCTCAATAGTCTAGGGAGATAGTTGAGATAGAAATTAGAGTTTAGTTCCTTGGTTAAAGAGTTTGTAACTTGAATTTGCAAAGGCTCACGTTGTAGTGGAGTTTTGAAAAAAACCTACAAAGGTGTAGGTCGGGGTTTTTTCACCCTTTATGAGTCGGGTGGTTTCCATGTAAAAATTGATATGTCCTTACTTTACTATTCTTTATTATTCTGCTTACGCTAGCTTGGAATACGTAGAGTAACGTGTTCTATCCTACAAGCGAAAAGCTGGTATACATTAGGATAGATAACTGGTCGTGCAGAATAACAGGTTCAGACGTTCCTGGAGAGAAAATACACTAAGAAGCATTGTGGAAACTACAAATCATCGGTTTAACTCCTACTTCTACGTTTAGTCTAGTTTATGATTCTAAACACTCTTATGATGTTTAATCCAATTATGAGTAGCTAACCTCTATAGTCAGGGGTTGTGGTTAACCATGAGTATTGACGTTTGAATAGTATTTTCATCTTAGTAGTTTATTCAAATATGATTGTTTATTTATTTATGTTCTTAATTACTTGATTGCCTACGCAACAGTCGAGTTCTATCTACCATTTAATATACAAACTTGAGAAAGATGTTGTTAGATTAGAGAAGGGCGTGATCTGATTATCCCTAAAGTTGGGCTAGGATAGGAATATACTTAGTCGTGGCATTCAATTACATACCGTAAACGAATTGCATTCTTAATATGTCAATTCCATAGGAATATTGGCAGCGAACTGTTTTGAATAGGCGAGTAGTAATTCGGATGAATACTGTGAGAGTTAATAATCCAATTAATTAGCAATCGTGAATAAAACTGATAGGGTGAAATACTTGCATGACTCAATATGATTGGTCAAGTACTCATCTCTTTGTGTTAAATCCAAGGTTTGACCCAATGTTCGTGACAACTGGTTAACGTACTTAATTAGTCTTTTAATTTCTGCTATAGATTATAAATCAAACAACCTTCTGTTGAAAATACTTGCTTAAGTGGTGGTAATAGTGAACTCTAGTTTAACTGATCATAAGATTCTGTGGGTACGATAGTTGACTCAACAATCACTATATTAATTGGCGACCACGGGGACTTGCGTGTTCGTTGGGAGCAACAAACATGATGCAAATACTAAAAAGAATCGGCTGGGATGTTACGATCTAGACCTATGTTCCGATATTCTATTGGATTGGCTCTGTTATCATCTTTGTTGAACGGAATTCGAATTTCGGTGTTGTTGTTACTATTTATGATTGGTTCGCTAGACAAGGAGGTTATCAGTTGCCGATCACAAGGCCCTAGATTTTGAGGCATAGCATATATACATTTTTATTAAGTTTTCATTCGTTTTTTCAGATTAATAATTAGTATAATGACAGTTTAAAATTTTGGATCCCTGTCCAGATCCATCAGTTGGTGTGGTTATGTTTGATTGACAGAGATGCTGTTACTGGCAAGGAAAATTACTTGGCTTATTCAGATTACAAAGAGGGAAATATCTTAGTCACATGCGTGCGGTGTTTATTATACTAACCGATCGAATGAGTATATAATACGTTTGTTCTTGCATATACTATTATTATTATTATTATTTGACCATCAGTTAATGAATACATATTCTAATTCATTTTTTTTTTTACTTAAAAACGATATCAGTTAATTTGATGTAAATATGATAGTGAGAGTAAAGTTTTTCAAAGTCCTTTCGCAGGTGCTTACATATCGGAACTAGTTCTGTCTATTTTAGTATATTTGGCAGGAAAGGAGTTGTAGGTTGTTTAAACATAAAGTTAATTCGATCTAATGAGATATTGCAACAAAAAATTTGCAACACTTTACGAGGAATTAAAGGTACACTCTACCACAATAATGTTACCATCAATTTGCGCTAGTGTTTCACTTTTCCTACTATACACATTATTTTTTCTGTTTTATATTCTTTGGCTATTGTCCCTGGTCTTGGTAAATTCACCATGCTGTGAAAGTTGCATTTACTGTCCCCAACCGTCACGTTGAAGTTTTGTTACTATTTTACAAAAGATTAAAATATAATTATTCGTGCATGCATGGGATGGAAATTTCCAAATGAATAGGAACAATGGTGCTGCAATCCTCATGAATATTTTACCTTTTACTTTTTTTTTTTTTGCATTATTGTTTGTTTATAGGACAAAGTACAATGAGTTCCGACCAGGCAAAATGTTAGACCAGCAATATTCAAATAATTAACTCATGGAGAATAACATGTACACACACTACCTGTCTGGTTGGTTGCTTATGGATCCTTAAGATTTCTTCTAGGGCTGTCTCATACTTTTTTGGCACTACACTGATTTCAAGAACAGGAATCCTCAACTACCAATTGGATGTTCCTCTAACAAATTAAAAAATTGGCATAACATTTATTTATTTATTTATTTTTATTGTCTCTTCTCAACAACATTCTTACTCCACTCAAAAGTTCTTGTAATAAAATTTTGGATTAAATCATGAATTATGGTCATCGCTACACAGACACACGAGGAGCCATTCCATCTTGTTAAAACTGAACAAGTTTGATTAAGAAAAGTATATGGATTAGATTTGAGCTCGACTTAAATATGCACCACTAATTAGTTCGCTGTATACACAACTTAGATATCAACATAAAGTGACATTAAGAGCCTGTTTGGAAAGCCACCTAGTAATTGGAATTGGTGTAATTACTGCCCTAGTAATTACACAGCATTGTAATTACAATGGCCTGTGTGTTTGACATAATGTAATTATATTGTAATTACAAGTGTGCTGTTTGGTTGCACAAGTGTAATTACACAGTTGGTTTAATTTAAAAATAAAATTTAATTATAAAAAATTTAAAATTAATATTTAAAAAATATGTGCCTTTATAAATGATACTAAATTAGTTATCTAATAATACATTGCTTCTTGAAAATATGTTAATTAGTAATCATACATTTGTAACTAATATTGTACAAAATAATTGATTTATAATTTCAAATTAATAATATTTAAATTTTAATTGATTATAAAACTTAAAAGCATACCTTTTTTTGCGAGAACATCACGGGATTGGATCTTTGACAAAAAAAGAATATTTATAAATATAATGCCATAACACTAGTCAAATGTTTAACAATAATTCTATCAACTGTAAATGAAAAATAAACAACATGCAAAGTGAAATAACAAATCAATAGTACTAAAGCAAATATTTTTAAAATCGAAAATATAACCTAAATTCAAAATCCAAAAGAATTTTTTTTAACATAATACTCTTATGTCAAATTCCAGTGTTACATAAGTATGTTTCAACGTAACATAAGTAAATACTCCTATAATTCAAAAGAAAGGGAAAATATAAGTCTATAACCTCATTCACAACGAAATTCTACTTTAATAACGTCACTTATTATATGCCAACTTTGTTAATGACTCATTCTTTCTAATATTAAGAGATGTAGTTTCAAAAATTAGAATATAAACACGGTTATGCTAAATGAATAAAATAAAAAACTAAAAAAAATTTGAGCAATTACATGGAACCACAAGAAGTAAAGGTTGGGAATGAGAAGAAAGGAAATGAAATATAAATTCTATAAAAAGAAAAATATATTTTTAAAAATACAAATAATTAAAAAGTAAAAAAAAAAAGAAATTAAATAATAGAAATAAAAAATAAATTAGAAAAGAAAAGAAATTAAAATAAAATTAAAAAGAAATTAAATATTAGAAATAAAAAATAAATTAAAAAAGAAAAGAAATTAAAATAAAATTAAAAAGTAACCCTGTAATTACAGGGTGTAATTACACCCAATTCTCAGCCCCCCCTTGAGTATTGGAGAATGTAATTACACCCAATTCCTTCCTAACTGTGTAATTACTCGGTCAAACAAACAGGCCAAACTGTGTAATTACATCCAATTACAACCAATTCCAATTACCTGGGTGGCTTTCCAAACAGGCCCTAAGATTCTGTCACTCAAATAAACAGAAATCGTAATTTGCATGAGATGTAAGAATTAAATTCAAAAAAATTGTATTTAAATGTATCTTCTAATCATATATAAAATAAATATATTACAAATACAGAAACGAGTCCAATTGAGCTTACATAAATTTAACCCATCCAATATTTTAGCTGAACGGTGTGCCGGAATTTCTTCTTCTTAAACTGTTTTCAGGGATAATTTTGTATACTGCAGTTTCGCTTTATAACACCAATCTCCCTTATGGTGTATAATATTATGTTGACCTCCATTTCTTATTTCAATTTTTGTAACAATTCTTTTTAACTCATTTATCATTAATTTAAAAATATAAGCTGATGAATTTTCCCTTAATAACATACTCTCTAATTTAATTAGATTTATAAACCTCTTTTAAAAATCCCTTAAAATAAAAACAAAAACTAGATTCCTCGTCTATTCATGACGCAACAAAGCTTGTAAACGAGTTCATGTCTTTGACACTAGTGCAGTGTTTTTCTTTAGTTTTTTCTCAAGTTAAAAATAGTTATTAGATAAAAGAATATGGTAAGGACAAATTAGTTACATTTTTTTTTTACATTTGTGATAAATAGATTAAAAGAATTGTTACAAATAAATCAAAATAAGGAAGATAAATGTAAATACCATAAATCATAAGAATAATTACTGTTAGGAAGCAAAATCTGGGGAATTCCCTAAAATTACACTTCCTTTTTTAATTACATAACCAGGGTTCCCCTATGATGTGGAATAAATCCACTAATCCTATTACACTTTTGGTGGTGTGAGCCGAAGTTTAGGATTGTATAATGAAAGAATTGTCGAAAAATTGATACAAAATCAACTACGAACCAAATATAGTAAGGATATAGAATGAAATAATATTGTGTTTACATTCTGCATTTGAAAAGTAGGAAATTGATTGTCCACTGGCCAGAAGATATTGACTGCAAGTTCAACACTAATTCAATTAACGAAGAAGATTTTTGTGACGATCTGAAATGATCGAAATTGATTTTTTTAGAATACTTTATCTTATTATTGTTTTGAGAGTGGGAAAAAAAGTAGACGACTTAACGGAACCAAAATGCCCCTAAAAAAACCATTTTGAACCAAAATACTCCAATAAAAAAAAATATTACAAAAATCATTTTTAGCGCGGAAATATTGCGCTAAAGCATCTTAACCGTAACGGCCAAGTTAAGTGCTTTAGCACATTATTTTACCGCGCGCTATAGCAATTTCTCTCCGCTATAGCGCGATAAAAATCTTATTTATATCGCTCCCACTTTCAACCCATCGGGTTCCACCACTGTCCCTCGAAAAAAAAAAAAAAAAAAAAAATTGAAAACGCCATTGGAGGCGAAACCGAGGTGGTCCCCACATCCAAAAATGTCATTTTCTATTAAATTTAAGTCCGGAAAGTTTAGATTTTCGATATATTCAAGTCGGGAGCGAAGATTAAGTTGAATTTTGGAAAAAAGTGGCACTGTTCCGATTAAAATAACTTCTACAAAAAATCTTCGATTAAGGTTTTCTAGTATGAACTTTTGTTATATACATTATATTCTAAGCATGCTTAACATTTAATCCTTGCCATTTTTCAATTTTTTTTTTTTTTGTTCTTGTTCGACTGGGCAACGGCTTTTGCCACTGTTCCGATTTTTTTTTTTGTTTGTTTAATTCATTATTTTTTAAATGTTTATGAATTGTTAATTTGTTAAATGTTTATGAATTGTTAATTTGTTATATGTTTATGAGTTGTTAATTTGTTAATTATTTATGAATTGTTAATGAATTATTATTTTGTTAATTGATTATTTGTTAAATATTGATTATGAATTTATTAGTTGTTAAATATTGTTTATGAATTGAAAGAAGTTGATTGGTAATGAATTATTATGTTGTTAACACTTTGTTTGGATCATTGTTATGTATTGTTTTGACATTTATCGTATTGTGTTGTATTGTATAGGACCAAATCAGTGGTTACATCAAATAGGACCTTTCGTCGTTACTTAACAATAAAATTAAAGTAACAATCAAAGCAAACATTGTATTTAAACTAACAACATAATATAATACAATAGGTAACAACCATCCAAACAAGTTGTAAATGATTATGAATTGTTAATCTATATAATTTTAAAAGCGTGAATATATATGTTAAATAAAAAAAGATTATCTTAAAAAGAATAGTTAAAGTTCTTCTTTTCATAAATACATAAGCTAACGAAAAAAATGTAAAGTTTGTAGGAAAATATGTGGTCGACGAATATACTCTTTTAGTTTAATTTTATCGTAGTTGTGTTGGCTATTTGGTCAACAAAAAATATATCACATATTCAAAATAGAGTTCTAAACAAATATTACTGCTGAATTTCGATTCCCAAACTAATTAACTTAACAAGTCTTTGCCATCACATAATTCAAAAGTAATTAACTTAAAAATCTTTGCAAAGACATATGTCCTTACTATCACATATTAAATTTACTGCATATCCCATGTTAATTATTCACAAGATACACTACCTCATAATTCACATATTCCCTACAAATTATTAATTAGTTAATATAATTTATCTTTCATTTCAAGAATAATGACTAATTTGTTTGTACAGATCGGACTCTTTCATGGATCCGAATGTTTCCCCTGGGCCCGATGTTCCCCCAGGGTCCGATGCTCACTCCGGGCCTGATGATCACCCGGGGCCCGCTGATAGATTAGTATTGTCTTTGCAAGGCAATCATAGGTTCGAGTTATTATGGACCGGTACTATAGGGATATCTACTAGGCTCCGTCCCCGTGAGCCGCGAGAGAGCGTGGACTCTTTTACGCGAGCACCCCCACGCCCTCGCGTCTTGGAGCTACCGCGTTTCGGGGGCGGCATCTACGGCCCCGTGTCCGTTGGTCGGGTACAGCATGATTGGGCGCTCATCACGGCCATGGTTGAGCGGTGGAGGACAGAGACACATACCTTCCATCTTCGCATTGGTGAGGCCACAATTACACTTGAGGATGTGGAGGTCCTCTTTGGATTGCAGGTAGATGGAGAGCCACTATACACTCGGTATGAGCCTCCTCCTGGTCAGACGTGGGCGACAAAGTTGACTAGGCTCACCCACTTCGTGCCTGATGCCGAGGGCCAGATTTCGGGACAGAGTCGGGTTCAGATTAGTGCACTCTGCACTTATTTGGAGGGTCTGCATCCGGTTGTGGACGGCACCCCGCAGGACGATGTTGATCGTCATGCCCGTTTGTACCTGCTTATTATATTCGGGGGCATCTTGTTCCCGAACTCATCGGGTGCCTTTGTCAGCTTACGTTATTTGATTTTCTTGGAGCATCCGGACCGCACAGGAGACTACGAGTGGGGCGGTCTTTGTTTTGGCATATCTTTACGGATGCTCGTGCCGGCGTCTATTGGTGTCGTCGAGATGTGTGTGATTTTTTGCTCTTTTTTTTCAGGGTAATATTTTAAGTGTGCCTTCCTTTAATGTAGACAAACCTCTTGAAATGACAACTTAAAATCGTATTTTCTAATATCGCTTACGATTATGGGCGTGGGAGAGGATCTTTGCCTTTTCGGCCCATACCTAGGCATCACCTCGAGATTGACATGCCTTATGCGAGGAGGTGGACAGCGGGTTTTGATCGTGATGTGGATACGCACCATAGTATTCTTCCATTCCGGGACCAGCAGATCACGTGACGGACGATGCGGTAAAACTATTTAAATTTACATTAATAATTTAATTAAACGTCTTTTCTACTTGGTGATCACTGATTTGTATTTATATGTTATGGAGCTATTTATATGGATGCCGTACGCTGCTATATTAGATGGTTTGCCAGCTTTCTGCAGGGCAGGTCAGGGGGTTTGGAGGTCGCGGTGTCCATTGATACGCCTGGACATCGTAGAGGACCACATGCCCAAGCATGTCTTACGACAGTTTGGGCATACACAGAGTATACCCCCTGACGTCCGTCATGAGCTCTGGCACTACCAGCGGGACGATCGGGCTGCCAGGAGGCCGATCGGGTTGGGAGAACAGGTTGGACACTTTAGCGGTGGTCGGCCATTTGAATCCCATTGAGCATTACATGCGCTGGTATCATCAGATCACACGCCGATTGATCGGCAACCCAGCTTTGCGTCCCCCTAGGGATGTAGGATACTCAGCACTCGCGGGGCAGTACGAGGCATTGGTAAGTTTATCGTATTTAGATTTATTTAATTGCATTAATTGTTACGTTTTAAAAAATAACTTTTTTTTAATAATTTACTGTTGAACACAAATGCAGCTGGTGGCCGTATAGCGTTTACGCATCTTGGGGTCAGAGCATATGCCTTACCCTGGGCTTGCGGGGCTTGCGGCGGAGATGGTACGAATATCCGAGGATGGTATCCGGCAAGCAGGAGAGAGATTAGACGCGGGGAGGAGCACTTCGGAGGCGAGTATCGAGCAGGCGCCAAGAGGAGGACCGGGTGCTCCCAGAGGAGGAGGCCGTGCTGGCAGAGGACGTCGTACTGTCGGAGGACGCCGTGCGCATAGAGGACATGGTGCTGCTGCTAGAGGACCTGGTGGTAGAGGACACCATCTGGTAGATGAGGCAGATAAGGCCGATCCCATTCCAGAGGGCGTTCCCGGTCTAGTCCATCATGCCGTTCCGGGCCGGTGGCGGCTCGCTGGGACTCACCTACGTCTGCGCCGGCTCTTGCTTACTTGGCCGAGATACCGGGTCTTCATCACGTAGAGCCGATACGCATGGAGGAGCATGATAACGTTGATTAGGCGGCGTTACGCGCTTCATTAGCTGATGAACGGCCTGTGAGGAATTTAGAGGGAGCCAGGATTCTTGACTTCGATGAGTTTTTGATCCCGGTTAGTATTTAAAATACTTATTTGTTCATTTAAATTACTTATTTTAAATATATACATGTTACTCATTATTTAGTAATATTTTATATTTTAGGATTCGGGCGCAATGGCCACCGAGCCACCCACTCAGGTGTTTTCTCATGGGTCTGCCGATCCAACGGTGTCTTCCCATATGACTATCGAGCCACAAGTTAGCTTTTTATTAAAATTTGTTTTATTCAATATAAGGTCAACATTTAATATACATATTTGGTTATTTAAAGTACTTATTTTAAATATGTATGTTATTTATTATTTCATTTTTTTTTCATATTTTAGGATTCGGCGCCAGTGGGTCCACAGGAGTGACCCATTCAGGAGCATGCTCATCAGCCTGCCGGGGCAGAGGTGTCTTCTCATGAGAATACCGAGGCACATGTAAGTTTTTTACTTAAAATTAATTTTATTCAATATAAGGTAAATATTTATTTAATTTTTATAACCTTTACTTGGACTTCGAACAGCATCTCGTCCAGGTGACTACCTTATATTCACCACCAGATCTATCTCAGGAGCCTACATACCCATCTCAGGAGCCCATTTAGGCGCCCGTTGACACACAGGTTTGATTAAATAAATAATGTTAATGTATTCAATATAAATAAGAAATGGTACTAATATTTATATACTTTTCAGGTTCATCCTTCGACGCCTGCGGTGGTGACTCCTGACGAGGAAGAGGTCGAGTTCCCGAGTGCCTAGCTCGGCTGAGGTTCGAGGCGTGCCGGCGGGACTAGATCCAAGAAGAAGCACGTTCTAGTTAAGGGCGCAAGGGCTAGGGGAAGAGGAGATGATCATGACTTGGAGCGCCCGGTTATTAAGAGGAAAAAGGGCGATGGAGACGATGGCGAGGGCGGTGGGGATGGTATGAGCGTTTGGCCTAGGGATGGTCTCCGACATACTACATGTGGGACCCATCCTCGATAGTGTATATACATTAGTGTTGTACAATTTATCGTAAATATTATATATTTTTTGCATATTTATAAATATTATCTTAGTCTTTATTATTGTTTATAGTTTCACATCCTAAATTGATAATAAAAAAAAAATGTGACACATTCGAAATAAAGTTAAGCATTAATTTAAAAAGAAGACGAAACCCTAAAAGATAAATAACGTAAAGCTAATGACTACAAGTCTTCAAACAAAAAAGGACTTCGAGCACTTTTCAACCACTAAAACGACAATCCAAAGTATTGCGTATTCTTGATGTATTGAGCCTATCTTATTAATTGTACAAATATAAGTAGGGTTCTATATAAAATATTGAAGTTCTGGAGTCTCAAAGCATGATTAATATACGGCTAAACTACGTAAAAAGGAGTGAAAATGTAATAAGAGGTCGTTTGTGGAAAATGGTGAAGCGATATAGCGCAGTATTTTACTGCGCTATAGCGAAGAGAGAAATTGCTATAGCGCAGTAAAATAATACGCTAAAGCACTTAACGGGGCCGTTACGGTTAAGTGCTTTAGCACGGTATTTTACTGCGCTAAAGGTACTTTTGTAACTTTTTTTTGTTGGGGTATTTTGGTTCAAAATGTTTTTTTTAGGGGCATTTTGGTTCCGGACTCAACTTTTGACCGGAGATTTCTCAAAGCACAAGAAACAACACTATTAGCCTGTTTGACCAAGCTTCTAAAAACAGCTTATTTTAAAAAGTATTTTTTTCAAAAGTACTTTTGAGAAGCAATTAGTGTTTGGTCAAGCTTTTAAAAAGTGCTTTTACGTATATTTTTCTCAAAAGTACTTTTCAAAAAAGTGCTTTTGAGCAAAAGCTATTTTTTTTTAGCTTCTGAAAAACTGTTTTTGCTATTCCCCCAAAGCACTTATTTTCTCTCCAAAGCTTGGCCAAACACCTCACTTTTTTTAAAATAAGCACTTATTGAAAAAATAAGTACTTTTGGGGGAAAAATAAGCTTGGCCAAACAGGCTATATATCTCACAAACTCTCTCTAGACACAAGTTACGTAACAATATTTTGCACGACCAGTTATCTATCCTAAGTCAAACCAAATTTTCGCTTATAGGATAGATCAAGTTACTCTACCTGTTCTAAGTTAACGTTTGCGGAATAATAATGAACATGAAAGTAAAGACACAGTATTTTTACATGGAAACCACTCGGCTCACAAGGGTGAAAAAACTACGACCTACACATTTGCAGGATTTTCCCCAAAACTCCAATACAACTGTGAGCCTTTGCAAATTCAGATTACAAACTCTGTAACCTAGGAACTAACTCCAATTCCTATCTCACTAATCTCCCTAGACTAATGAGTCCACTTCAAGTTGCCCTCGACTTGAAGCTGGATTTGACAAGTGTTAATACTTAAGACAATTGCTTCTATGAAAGCTAGTAAAGGTACAACTCGATAAACAATCCTAATACAAGATTCTAGACTTGAAGACTGTAAAACATATCTCTATGAAACAGGTTCTTCAATCTTCTTCTTTATACCAGACCACACTTCAGGAATCAGAACTCTCAATTATTGCATTGATAGATATTCACTCAAATTCTGATTTTCTCTGTGTGTGAATTGGTGAGATTCTTTATGAAAGGACTTGAATATATATAGATTTTGGTGTGGGTCAAGTCGGATGAACACAAACCCTACAGGATGAGGCCCATTATGAGAATTAGGGTTTGAGTTGAGTTAGATTTACTGCATTCACACGGCTTAGTATTCCTTTAGGAGTCTGAAGTGTATATCTTGATAATTGTGCCAAGAAATCCTGTAACTTGTCCGCCAAGTCCTTATCTCACAGATTCTTTTTACTTCAAGAGTTCTACTCGCAGCAGGACTCTGAGCAGGAACAAGTTCATAGACCTGGTCCAAGCAATTGTTTCATGCACTTTATCTCGCATCTGTTACTGATATGGAACATGTTCATAGACCTGGTTCATTCGCCTTGTTCATTCACTTTTTGTCAATCATCAAAACATACACGTGCCAGTGCTAATTAATTTCCCCTTTTTTATGATGCCAAACCCATATCCTTGATGTCTCTGTGTAACCCGTTCTAACTATCTCAAAGCCTAGAAAATGAAAACCAACACTAAGATTGAACCAGGTTATCATAGTTGGGTTATAAACATTACATAGTACATCTTCCCCTTTTGGCATCATTAAAAGTTGCTTCAGTTAAGATTGAATTGAATTTTTGTAAATATAGAACTCATGGTCAATGGGGCTATCAAATATACAATATAATAGAAGCAGTAGCTCAAGTTATATTTAACAGGAACATTAGATCACACAAATTGGCACAGATTTATAAAAGAATCAAACAATTTTCATTAACAATTGTGAGTACATATCTAACTATTGCTTAGAAAATACAGAACTTTGTTGTACGGGGTGGAGTATTGGGCAGTCAAGAACTGGCACGTCCAAAAGATGAAAGTTGCGGAAATGAGAATGCTGCGATGGATGTGTGGGCACACCAGGCGAGACAAGATTAGGAATGCAGATATCCAGGATAAGGTGGGAGCGGCATCGGTGGAGGACAAGATGCAGGAAGCGCGGCTGAGATGGTTTGGGCATGTGAAGAGGAGAGACATAGATGCCCCAGTGCGGAGGTGTGAGAGGTTGGCTATGGATGATTTCAGAAGAGGTAGAGGTAGGCCAACGAAGTATTGGGGAGAGGTGCTTAGACAGGACATGGCACAGTTCCAGCTTACCGAGGACATGACCTTAGATAGGAGGCTATGGAGGACTCAGAATAGGGTAGAAGGCTAGTAAGTTGTCCCTCGTATCCCTTCGTACTAGTAGTTGCAGTTTTGATCTACAGTTTATTATCCTTTGATTCTTGCTACTATATGTTGTTTCTTGTACTTCGACAATTTTATTTATCTATGGTAGCCACTGCTTCTTTTTTCTCAGACTGCTTTATCAGGGCTTTTTCGTTTTCATTAGTTGCATTTTCAGATTGCTTTGAGCTATTTGTGCTTATCTTACTTTTCTTGTCATGTTTTCTCTTGAGCCGAGGGTCTTTTAGAAACAACCTCCCTATTTTTTGAGATAGAGGTAAGGTCTGCGTACACTTTACCCTCCCCAGACCCCACATTGTGGGATTTCACTGGGTATGTCGTTGTTGCTTACAAAATACAGAACACGTCATTTAACATAATAGAACTAGATGCAACATAGGACTAAGGACGTAGACACGCTAGAATGATTATGGCTGTGGATTGGGGGATGAATCTGGACATTTTGCTAGGGAGTGGGCAAGGTGGAAGCAGTGACGACATGTTTCTCCCAAGAACCACCATTTATATCCACCTTTTTCTCCCAAGAAGACCCTCCATCTTTTTCCACCTTTTTCCCGCAAGAAGACCTACTATCATCACCCAGACTACTCTTCTTTCCCAGATTTCTAGGGACATTATCATCTATAGAGTGTGAAATTGCAAGTGGGTTGGCACTCCGGGAATTCTCATCAACATTTACACCTTCACTGGATATTACTGTTTTAGGTTTTTTTCAATTTTTCTCCCTGACTATAAGCACCATCTACTTTTCCTAAAACATTGGTGACTAAAGGCATCAAATCCCTTGAGTTAGTCACAATTTCCATAGAGGGGAGGGTGTTGGGTATTTGAGTTTGAGGTGTGATGATAAATCGAACAGTGTTGGTTGAATCGGTGGTAAGGAAGTGAATCAGTACAGGAGGAAATAGAGGATTGTGGATGACGGAGATATGAATGGTATAGTTTGGGTTATTTGTCTTGAGAGATAGTACATGTGAGAACGGACAGTCGTCATCAGAGGAGGATTCAGACATTTTTGGGTTAGGGTTTTTGGTGAAGAAGGGAGATTTGATATGACTAAAGAAAGAAGGGCTCGAGTGGTTTAAGTAGAAGAGAAATTTGGAAGGAACAGGTGTGTGACAAGGTTTAGAAAAGGCATTCTGGGAAGAGGAGAATTTGATAGCTGCGTTTTTCAAAAAGGATCATTTATTACAGAGGAGTCTTTCAAAATTGTAAGTGTTGAGCACAAACTCTTCTGGTTTTGACATATTCTGACTAAAGGGTAACTTTGACTAAGGTAAAGGGAACGGGTTGTACAACGTGTTTCATGGACTGAACATATAAGTGATTACAATGGATGAGATACATACCTGAAGTGTGAATGAATATTCATATGCAGTTTCTCATTTCAAGCCAATAGCTATGACAGAAATTTCCATTAGAGATTATGAGATCATGAAACTATCACAATATAGGATATATGACCAAATGTACAGGATTGAGTAGAATATTATTCAATTTAAGAACCTATTTAATCTGAAGCAATTATTCTAGACAATCATTGAGGATACTTATGCAATCTTAATCATCCCTAATTCTAACCTATTTCTTTCAAAGTGATATCTTCCTAAGGCTTTTGGGAAGATGTCTACAATTTGCTTTTCAGTGGCACAAAACCTAATTGAAATAAGAACTTTTTTAACATTATCTCTCAAAAAGTGATGTCTTATATCAATGTGTCCAATTTTTTTTATGCTGAACAAGATTCTTTGCAATGTTAATCGCACTAGTGTTGTCACAAAAGATGGGGACACAATCAATTTTCATACCAAAATCTTTTAATTGTTGCTTGATCCATAGCAATTGAGCACAGTAAAAAACAGCAGCCACATACTCTGCCTCAGCAGTAGACAAGGCTACATAGTTTTGCTTCTTGGTGACCTAGGAGACCAGACATGATCCCACAAAGTATGCCATACCTGTAGTTCTTTTTCTATCCACCAGATATCTTGCATAATCAGTATCAGCATATCCAACTAGGTTGAAGTTACTGCCTCGTGGGTACAATAGTCCTAACTCACCTGTTCCTTTCAAGTATTTCAAGATTTTTTTCACAGCTTTTAGGTGGAATTCTTTAGGGTTTGATTGAAATCTTGCACAAAGTCCCACACTAAATACTATGCCAGGGCTGCTAACAGTGAGATATGAGAGAGAGACAACCATACCTCTATACAATTTTTGCTCAACAGATGAACCAGGTTCATCTAGATTAAGTTTTGTAGCAGTAGCAATGGGAGTGTCAATTACTTTTGCATCTTCTATTTTGAATCTTTTGAGCAGTTCCTTGACATACATTTGCTGATGGATCATTGTGACAGTTGATGTTTGCTTGATCTGCAATCCTAAGAATAAATTCAGTTCTCCAATCATGCTCATCTCAAATTCACTTCCCATCAGTGCAACAAAACCTTTAGACAAAGACTCACTTGTTTCACCAAAAATGAAATCCTCCACATAGACATGCACAATTAATAAGTTCTTTCCTTTGACCTTCAAGAACAATGTGTTGTCAATGTTACCTCTTGTGTGACCATGTGCCAAGAGAAATTTTGACAATCTCTTATACCAAGCTCTTGGAGCTTGTTTAAGCCCATAGAGAGCGTTATCACGCTTGTAAACATGATCCAGATGTTCAGAATCTTCAACCCCTAGGGGTTGGTTGACATACAATTCCTTTTTCAAGTACCCATTCAGAAAGACATTTTTCACATCCATTTGATAGAGTGTGAACTCCATGTGATAGAAACTGCTATGAGGAGTCTTATTGCGTCTAGTCTTACCACTGGAGCAAAAGTTTCATCATAGTCTCTGCCTTTTTCCTGATTATACCCTTGGACCACCAATCGTGCCTTGTTCCGTGTGACTGTTCCATACCCATTCAACTTGTTTCGGAACACCCACTTGGTTTCAATTATTGTTATATTCTTTGGCCGTGGTTCAAGGTTCTAGACCTTGTTCCTTTCAAACCAGTTAAGGTCCTCTTCTATAGTCACATTAACCTGCATCCTGCAAAGCTTCATTAACTTTCTGTGGCTCAATAATAGACAGCTTCATTAACTTTTTTTGGCTCAATAATAGACATAAAGGCATTAAAAACACATAGATCTGTAAGCCAGGTCTGGTTGTTGTTCTGAAATTTAGATCAGTCAGGACCTTTTCAATAGGATGAGATTCCTAATATTTATATCCTTTTAGAATTATCCCTTGAGAGTTTCCAGTATCTTCGGTTTGAGCACCATTGGGTGAACCAGATTTATTAGGGGTTTCGTTAGTGGTTCCCCTTGTCTGTATAACATGATCTTCACTGGTTGATAAACCTGATTAATCATGTGAGTTACCTATTTCATTACTACTTCCTAGCTTACTGTCTGACTCAGTGGTATGGTCAAATATAGGTTACTCATTATCACCATGCACCTATTTCTTAGATATGACACTGGATTCATCAAAAACAACATGCACACTTTCCTCTATACACATAGTTCTTTTATTAAACACCCTATAGGCTTTACTATTGTGTGAGTAGCCTACAAAAATTCCCTCATCACTTTTGGCATCAAACTTTTCAAAGGAATCTTTTCCATTATTTTGAATGAAGCATCTACATCCAAAGGCACTTAAGTGGGAAATGTTTGGCTTTCTTTCTTTAGTTAGTTCACAGAGAGTCTTTTTTAGAAGTGACCTAGTGTTGTATGTATTGAGTATGTAGCATGTAGTGTTGAGGGCTTCAACCCAGAAATTCCTAGCAATATCATTAGCAAGCATCATAGTCCTAGCCATTTCTTCTAAGGTCCTATTCTTTCATTCTACCACCCCATTTTGCTGTGGAGTCCTAGGTATAGAGAAGTTATGGTCAATACAATTTGTAGAACAATATTCTTCAAATTTTGCGTTTTACGAATTCTGTTCCAATTATCTCACCAAAAACTATGAAGGAATAAACTTGCCTCATCTTTTGATGCAAGAAACAGTGTCCAGGTAAACCTGGTAAAATCATCAATAATAAAAAACATATGCCTCTTACCTCCACGACTCATTATTCTCATTGGCCCACATAAATTAATATGAACCAGTTCGTCTAAAGACATGGATTCTATGTCTTTCGCTTTCCTTATAGCGGTGACTTTCATTTGAATGACTTTGGCGAAGTTCTCAAAATAATGACACCCAAATCTTCAGTGGTAATGATCTTCTAAGAGATGTCAATTCATTTACCAGGGATGTGTATCTAGTGAACATCTCAGAGATTGTTTCTCTTGGCTTTATTCTGAAGTTCTCATAGTCTGTGGCAAGCATAACTTTCTTGAACTTCTTGACTTGACTTGTTCCTTCACGAGCATTCACCAAAGCATCCCGTATCCGTTTTCAACCAGATACCCGTAAATCTCCGTTGTACCGATTAAGACATTTTTGGCCTTTGCGTTCTTCTTAAGCATCTTGTAGTCACTTTCTTCGTATTCATTTTTATCCTTCTTAACGTCTGTTCCATCAGTGCCCTTTTTGGTGGGATACTTAGGACCATCAGTAATTTTATCCCATAATTTATAGTCTGCTTGTAAATGGTCCTCTATGCGAGCTTTCCACCATGCATAGTACTTCCCATTGAACATCGGTGGTCTGTGAGTTGATTGACATTCACCGTGTCCAATTGGTGGTGCAACATTCATCTTGATATTCTCTTAAGGTATTAGCCACATGAAGAGAACCTGCTCTGATACTAATTAATATTTTGCATGACCAGTTATCTATCCTAAGTTATACCATATTTTCGCCTATAGGATAGAACAAGTTACTCTACCTATTCTAAGTTAACGTTTGCAGAATAATTATGAACAGGAAAGTAAAGACACAGTATCTTTACATGGAAACCACCCGACTCACAAGGATGAAAAAACCACGACCTACACATCTGTAGGATTTTTCTCGAAACTCCAACACAACAGTGAGCTTTTGCAAAATCAAATTACAAACTCTGTAACCTAAGAACTAACTCTAAGTCTTGTCTCACTAATCTCCCTAGACTAATGAGCCCACTTCAAGTTGGCCACAACTAGAAGCTGAATTTAACAAGTGTTAATACTCAAAACAATTGTTTCTATGAAAGATGATAAAGGTACAACTCGATAAACAATCCTAATACAAGATTCTAGACTTGAAGGCTGTAAAACATAACTCTATGAAACAGGTTCTTCAATCTTCTTCTTTGCACCAGACCACACTTCAAAGAATCAGAACTCTCAATTATTGCATTGATAGATATTCACTCAAATTTTGATTTTCTCTGTGTGTGAATGGGTGAGATTCTTCCTAAAAGGACTTGAACATATATAGCATTTGGTGTGCATCAAGTCGGCTGAACACAAACCCCACATGATGAGGGCCATTATGAGAATTAGGATTTGAGTTGACTTAGTTTTCTTGCATTTATGCGATTTCAGTATTCCTTTAGGAGTCTGAAGTGTATATATTGATAATTGTGGCAAGATATCCTGTAACTTGTCCGCCAAGTCCTTATCTCACAAAATCTTTTTACTTCAGGAGTTCTACTCGCATCAGGACTCTGAGCTAGAACATGTTCATGGATCTGGTCCAAGCACCTGGTGCATGCACCTTATCTCGCATTTGTTAGTGAGATGGAACATGTTCATAGACCTGGTTCATTCACGTTGTTTATTCACTTTGTCAATCATCAAAACATACACGTGCCGGTGCCAACATATTAACTTTGTTTAATTTCTCCCCGCTAAATCTATAATTCCTTGTATATTTCTCACTCTTTGCTTCAATGAAATATACTTATACACAGTTTCCATGTATTTATAATGTGATATGTTTACCCGTAAAACGATAGTTGAAATTGTATACGTGGTTTATGGGCACATGGATTGAGATTAGAAATACAGTTAACAATGTGATTAAGAGTGAAATAACAAGAATTGAACAATTTGTTAAACAAATAAGAGTAGACTGAGTTCTGACGCTAATGGCAGGCAAAGTCGTCGGAATGAGCTCCCGAGTCGACTGAACGAAGCTTATGAACTCTTAGAATTGTAAAGTGAAAGTATGAAGCTTAGTGAGTAAATCAGAATTCGATCCCCTTCAACAAGAAGGTAAGATCCTATTTATAGCTAAATTTCAGGGAACAAGATCCGTAAATCATTCCCTCATTTAATCTATTAATTTCCCATTATCGAGACCTAGTAATGATTGATTATATTTTTAGGATCTTTTATAACGACTGAACTCCGGGTCACATCTTGTACAGCCAGCACCTTATGCTTGGTTCCTTATTTTCGGAGCCATGACCCCAGTTACTGATAGCTTGGGACCTACGCTGATGACGCTCATATCACTAGCCGAACATATGAACTGGACTACATACTACCTACCTGAATCACGTCTGACCTTTCTTTTTTTCCACATGTCACTAATTGAATCGTCCAGTTGTCAACTCCGAATTCACCCCATACAAATATTTTCCCACTTTCCGATTGATCGCTGAGATGTGAAGGGTAAGTGGAAAGGTTTTCCATTTCTTAGGGCGAACACATTTTAAAGGTCCCTGACACTGCTTGAGAAGACGTATGTCTTCTTGCATTAATTGCTCCGGACAGGTAGCCTTTTATGATTGAACTATATGGGTAGCCAGTTGCTGAGGAAATGATGATTTCAATCCTCGAAAACTCATATAAACCACCCTTTTTCTCCACTCTTTAACTCATCATCTTTAAACCCTCTGAAATCTTCTCTTCTCTTTGAAACTATTTTGATCATTGGACCTTTCATCGACATGAATCACTTCCCCTATTACTCTACAATTTATACAACCATGTCGACACCTTTCTTGCCTATTATAGACGCTTCACAACCCTCCATATATGTCGAACGCGGTGATTCCTCAGCGCCAGCACCACTCCCTGACACTGTTGGCAGCAAAACTCACGCCGGCAAAGGATCTTCACAAAGAAAAGAGCAACCAAAAAGCCCTTCACCAACAATTCCACTGTTGGGTCGATCCTACCAATCAAATGGTCATACGACAAGGAGTTGCAAGTCTGGAATCCATCCCTAAATGCAAACCAACGACAGTGACAAGTTGGCCGACAAGTACCTTCTGCGATCCGGCCTATCCATCTTTTCGATGTCCAAAAGGATTACAAATAGAAGGATGGAGTCCCGATATCTGCTCTTAGTGAGTATGAAAGAAATACTTTTAATAAATCGAGATATTCGTACATTTACACGTATCCTTTTACCCTCGGATTTGGCCTGAACATTGTTTCAGTTATTCTTTATTCTGTAAATGCTACAAAATCTGCTTGGCTCATGTTGGATCGGTAGTGTGGAGGGTGGTTTCATGTCTCCGATATCTAGCTAGTTAGGCTGGGTTAGACTTTAATCTCGACCACCTGATCCGACTTACGCCTCAAAACTTTTTCGAGGTGGAGTCGTCAGCTTGTGCAAAAGGAGGGAAAGTGCCATCCTTCTAACTTGGATAACGACCATGACCAAAGTTGGATTTAAAAACTCATCATTTTCGTCAAATCTGACATTATCCCAAATTCCACTAGTAAGTTATTTGGTACTTAGTTGTTTTTTCTAATTCACATTCATGCTCATTTACTCAACTTTTTCCCCTTTTCAGCTACTTTTTGGGATCCTTACCCCGTCAAGAGCCTTTCTCATTAGATCTAGAAAATTCTGGATATCTTTAAAGCAGAAGACAAAACCTAGAAAGAAATTTCTAGGATCAAGCGGGATCCCAGGAATCACGGTAACCCATCTTGCATTCGCATAATAATTTGCTGCCTTCTGCTTCTAGCACTCACGAATTTTGGTAGGTTTTCCCAAAGAATCCCCAAGCTTCCTAGCCATGGAGGTTTCACTTGACCCAGAGGAACCTGACAGGAAAATCAACATGTCCTCGGGTGCAAAAGAGGTCGTGATATGATACTTGCATCCGAGGATACTCCTTCTATTTAAAGCCTCCAACCTTAAAAGAAAACTAAGAAGGAAAAAGGTCTCCCCAGTGTCAATACCGAAGACTCCCACACTCCAAATTTTGCAACTCTGCCTCAGGATTCGATAATGGTGATCGATGAGGTTGACGAGATTGAAGAAGAAAACCAACCCCTTCAGTGGAGGAGGAATTCCTATGCTCGAACTAATACACAGGGCAAAGCCGACAGACTTGTTGTGGAGTCCAGTCTCGCTAAACAAGCTGGGTCATTATCTGGACCTCCGTCTGTTCCTTCTAGTTCGGAGAAAGCTACTTTTGGATATTACATCTGTCATTGCTCCTCCTTCTACTTTAGCAGCTGATTCTCCTTCTACGTCAGTCGCTCGGGCTCGCTATTCACTTTGTCTCGTCAATACTTTTCCTATGTTGGTTCGAAACCCTAATGGTAGCTATTGCATGAATCTTCTGGTTACCCTCCGTGACCAAGAGAAAATTGATGCGGTGTCATCGGAGTGCCTTGTTAATGAGGGCATGCATGCAAACTCCTGGGTAGATATACTCAATTTCCCCCTTATTACCTTTTTAATTTCTTCGTATATACTTACTTTTTACTTCACGTTTCGCTGGCCAATGTGCTAGAGTCGGAGGGACTATGCCGAATGATTGAGGAAAAGGCGAAGCTAAAGGCTGAGCCGGACTCACTGAAAGAACGCATCCCAGTGTTGGAGGCTAAGCTTTCCCAAGTGAATCATGAAAGGAGGTGTGTAGCAAAAGCCCGACCAACTCTACTTTGAACTTGCCAATCTGAAGAACAAGCGGAGAGCTCAACCAAAAACCCTCAACTCTTGTACAGAAAGGGAATCCAAACTGGAAGAGGACGTCCAGATCCTACAAGCCACACTGCAATCTAAGGTTGAAGAGCAGGCCGCTATGGAAGCAAAATTGGCCACAGTCCTGGCCCAGGACAAGCAGCATGCTGATACTTTATAGAAGTTGGCCGAGTCCCTCACGGTCACACAAGGCAAAAATACAAATCTTCAAGCCGTCGACGATAAGGACAAAGCCAAACTTAATGTTCAGGAAGATAGGTTTGTGATAGAAAATAATTACTACATCTGGAGCACCCGAGAAAAACTCTGGAGGAGGCCAAAGTTGGCATTGAGAACAAAAATGTACATATTTCCAAAGCGTAAGTTTTGGAACAAAATTGCTGGGCATACCTAGCACGGATCTCTGAGCCTGAAGATGATGAAGTGGAAAGTGATGCCATACTTCGGTGCCTTTAATCAACTATCCCAACTCCCGGGTTCATGGCATTTAGAGACTCCACCACTCAAGATAGATAAATAAATCCTCGAAGCCAACAGCTTCCCCAAACCCTGCTTCTTGAAAACTTTTGTACTTTGTTTTTAAGTTTTTCTTCATAAATATCCAGGGTCTTTGTTGTCCCCGTATCATTAGTGAAGGTTATTTGCTTATTATCTTTTGTGCCATTTTGTCCAAACTTAGAATTATTCCCAGAGTTCTTAGATAGCTGAATCTTGTAGAACAGGGTCATCTGATATGAATCAAGATTGGAATCATTTGAATTACTTAAATAGCTTCAATGAATCTTAGGCCGATCTTGATTTTAACCTGCAACTTGTACTTTTTGGGTCTCCGTCCCTAACTTCCTTTTATGTTACGTTCTTTAAAATTTAAAACGACTTAGAAGACTTTTACTGGGGATTTTAGAGACTAGGAATTTTTCAACCTCTGGCTTTGCTAAAGTACGATAAGTTTTTTGCATCCGGTTAGATTTATGCCTGGAATCAAATCATCCGGCCTTTAGCTACTTCATTCGATAGCTTTATAAAAGAGCGCCCTTATATTTATGGTGCTCATGAAGAGGACACTTCCTTTCATTTTTGGCACATTCGTTGGGACATTTGTATCCTCAACAATATGCTTTGGTATGTGAAAACATCCAAGTGAATTATAAAGGATCAGTTCATTCGGTAAATATACAAAGAGATGCTAATTTTATTCCACTCCTTCAAATGTGATTGCATAATACAATTCGACTTTTATGTATTTACACTAAATGAATAAAGAGCACATTGCAAGAACTTGTAACCGTACTGCCATCTTCTACGGTCCTCAACTTGTAATGATCCTCAATATTTCAAGCCTATTACCAAATTTGGGATGTAATGCCTAGACACACTTTATGGCAGTCCCTGGTATCATTGCATTCTGAGATACATCCCACAACTATATATATAGAACTCGAGTGTGAAGTAAGAGGGTTCAGATATTAAGACCTCCCCCTATCTTTGCTTCGACACTAATTTTTAGTGCCCTAGGCTGCTTATTATGACAGTCCCCAGTGTCTCCGGTCCAACTTCTGCACTGTTAGGGTAGTCCCTCCAGTGTTTGAATGCGAAGTATGAGAATTCAGACATTGAAACTTCTGCGATAGGCCTCTTCTCCCAGGACCGGGTGTGTACACATTATTACCATAATACGCTTTACGTTGCTTCCTTATTAAAAACCTTTTCAGCAAAAACCAATTGGGACCAAACTTGGTTGAAGGGAAAAAGAGTGTAGCGTGTATTTTCACATAAGAACTGGTGCAATGCTTTTTTGGAGGCATAAATCTAACTACTACTGCGACCAAGAGAAACACAAGATGACTAAAATAAAACGTACGAGGGATAATAGAGAACACGAAATTAGCAATAGTATCGCTTTAGATGACTGATGTTCCAGTTGTTCGGAAACTTAGCCCTTTTTTCATCATTTAACTGATATGAGCCTTTTTCAGTTATTCGTGTGGACCAAAAAGATGGCCCTTCCCAATCGAACCCGATTTTCCAACATTAGTCTCGGGTACTATTTGTCACCTTCCGAAGGACAAGGTCTCCGATTTTGAAATATCGAAGATTTTGTTCTCCAATTATAATACCATTCCTCTTTTGATTTTGGGCCATCATCTAGACCAAATCCAGTCTTGATGAACTTCTAGTAAATCCATCTTGATTGTCATGGCCTCATTATTTTATTTTTCTTCAGCTCATGCAAACCTCAAACTTGGCTCGCCAATCTCAACTTGTATTAGGGCCTCGGCCCCATAACCGAGCGAGAAAGTAGTTTCTTTGGTACTCAACTTCGTCGTGGTGTGATGCGCCCATAACACTCTGGGCAATTCTTTGGGCCACCTGCCCTTAGCCCCTTCCAGTCTCTCTTCAAAATTTGTATTGTCGTCTTGTTTGTTGATTCTACTTGTCCATTTGCACTCGATGATATAGAGATGATGTGATCCTCTTAATTTTCAGCTCGCAAAGAATTTGGTTACCTTGTAATCGACAAACCAGGCTCGTTATAGCAAGCAATATCTCTTGGAACACCAAACCGACATATAACACGCTCTTAGATGAAATTTGTCACTTCTTGTTGTCGGATCTTGTTATAAGCACATGCTTAAAACCATTTAGAAAAATAATCATTCATAACTAGAGGCAAATTTACCTGACCCGTTGCTGAAGGAAAAGATCCAATTATGTGCATACCCCACTTCATGAACGGCCACTACACAATGACCGAATGAAGGGGCTCTGTCGGTTGATGAACCATTCAAGCATGCCACTGACATTTATCGTGTTTTTGTACAAATGTCTTTGTATTATGCTCCATCTGAGGCCAGTAATATTCAGCCCTTATCAAACGACACTGTAGGATTCAACTGATCGTCCTCTATATAAATTTTGATTTATACCGATTATATACATCTGCCCATGTTGTAGATTGGAACTCTAATAAAATTTCTTTCAATTTTCATAAGGCGTTTGAACTTAAAGGATTTAGAACCTTTGTGAATGCTTCAGCCGCCCCTTCATCTGGTACTGTCGGCTATATCGCTCTCATCTTTTGGAATCCGATCACGAATTCCTAAAGCAATTTCGTGTTACCTTAGGCTACCCTGAAGATATCTACTTTCAAGGTCTGAACTTTATAGCTTCGGTGCGTGCTTTGATAATGGCATCTGCAAGCATTTCAAAAGAATGGATAGAGTATTTGGGAAAAAGTGAATACCACGTCAGGCCCCTTTGGACAGAGTCTCACCGAATTTCATCACCAGGAACGACTCGATTTCATAAGGTGCCAAGTCATTCCCCTTAACAATTGCAGTGTATGCCTTTATGTGCTCCTGTTGATCTTTCATTCAACATATTGGGGAATATCTTGTATCTTGAACCTTTTGGGAATCAACATTGGCATAAAACTCGGCTTATACGACAATTGAATGTATCTCTTCAAAATCTGGGCCTTTGAGAACTGAAGGTGCCCCTCGAATTGGATCCCTCTGAGGGTGGAATTCTTTAGTATTCTAATCCATTAGAGAGTTGATCTCTTTCATACACTTCATGAGCTCGACCCTGAAAGTATCTTTTGACACGTTTCTAATCCTGGAGCTACTTTTGGAACCTCCAACCCTACCGTACTCTGAATAGGTGGCACAGCGATCGTCAAGTTAGCATTGTTGGAAACTACTATCACCATTATCTGGAGCTCAACCATTCTCTGATCTTGTTGCAAAAGGTGTGTCATTATATCCATGTGTTGTGCTGCCACAATTTTCACTGTTTCCTTCAAGCCTGTACCGTTATCCCCGGTTTCATTGGCGCTATTATCTCATAATCATCCATGTCATTGGGGGTTCAGATCCTTGTCGTTTGCTGGGTATACCCTTCTCCACAGATGGGGGGCCCCATCTCCTTCCTCATGTTGAATATCCTCAGTTGTAGGTTTCCATTGAGGGTCAAGAGAAGCCAGATCCTATTCATTGTTCTCACACACACCATTATTGCCTTGATTAGTATCGAGATTCTCATTATCACCATTGCTGGTCCTAATAGCGAAATGGATTTTCTGTGTGAGACAAACCTTAACAAGTTAAAAAAGAATTAGTACGTCAAAACAAAACCACAGTTTTCCAAATTCCATGGTGGGCACCAAACTGTTTACCCTTAAAATGGTACAATTGCATTATATATGTGGTTTATCGACACGTAGATTTGTAACAATCTAGCCCACTAGTGATATTGTCCGCTCTGTGACTAGACCCGCATGGCTTAAAATACGTCACTAGGGTGTTAGACCTACTTACTCATATACCCAACATCTCTTATTTGTTTTGTCAATGTGGGACTCTTCTTCTAAACTAGGGTGCACAAACACCTGCTCTTATGGACTCTGCATCCTCGCTGAGGTTTGTAGAAATACATAGGACTTGGCTTTACTCAGCACTAAGGTTTTCCCTGCCTTCTTGGAATTTCTCAAAACTCAATTGAACTTTGACCCACCATCATCAAGGCTGACATAGAAATGGCTCTGATACTATCTGTAACAACCCAACTCGCTAGTGATAGTCTCTGCTCCAGGCCTAGACCTGCACGGCTTTAAAACGCATCTCTAAGGTGTAAGGCCTACTTACTTATATACCCAGCATCTCTCCTATTTTTGCCGATGTGGGTTTCTTCTTCTAAGCTAGGGTGTTACGGGATTGAGATGACCAAATTGAATGAACTAGAACTACCATGCAACAATGTGATTAAAGAGCGAAATAACAAGAATAGAACAATTCAATAAGCAAATAAGAGTAGCCTGAGTTTCGATGCTAATGTTTGTCAACGTCGTCGGAATGAACTCCTGAATCGACTGAACAAAGCTTATGAACAAATAAGAATTATTAGAATTGTAAAATGCAAGCATGAAGCTTAGTGAGTAAATCAGAATTCGATCCCGATCAACAAGAAGGTAAGATCCTATTTATAGGTGAATTTCAAGGAATAAGATCTAAAAATCATGCTCTTATTAAATGCACGCTAATTACTAATTATCGAGACCAAGTAACGGCTGGCGATATTCTTGGGATCTTCTATAATGGCTGAATTTCGGGCTTAATCTTGTCCGGTGCTCTGTGCTTTGTTTCTTATTTCAGGAGCCATGACTCCAATTACTGATGGCTTGGGACCTCCACGGATGACGCTCACTGGCCGACCATGGAGCTGGACCATGAACTAACTCTGCTGACTCACGTCTAACATGTCGCTTCTGCCATGTTCCACCACTAGAATCATCCACTTGTCGATTTGGAATTTCACACCATACAAGATAGATTCCTAGTCAAACTTTATTACACTATAAACTCCCGCTCAAACTGAACATGAATTAGTCTGTAAAATCAAAAAGCGATGAAATGACAAATATTTGGTAAGAATCTCTGCAAATTGTCTATCAATAGAGATGTAGTGTACTAAAATAGACCTTACAACAACATATTTAGCAATAAAATGAAAACCTATATTCATTTGCTTTGTAGTCTGGTCATCGTCCAATTCTCATTGATCACGTCGTTCTAAAAAAATCACTGTACCGCGTCCAACGGTCGTCATAATTACACCCTTACGCTCTCAAAGTCATATATTCCAAGTTTTTTTTAAAAAAAAACCATCCGTTCATCGCCAATTACCGTTGATCACGTCGTTCCAAAAATTCATTTTTCCTACCTGATCATTGCTGACGTCGCACCCGTCATCAATAATTTTAAGTAACACTCAATCTGTTGAGAGTCAATCACAAATCCATAATCTTGTTACACCAGAAAAGCTTTCCAAATACACACCCACGCTCGAGTACGAACGCTCGAATCTTTGCTCAAATTAGTCCACTGTGATTAGCCTCAAAGTCAGTCAAATGGTCAAAATATTGTCCGATCAGTTAACTCATTAGGTCATCCTTTAAAGCCTATCATTTCAATTGAATTCTGGACTATTATGTTTTAATAAATGTTACATGCTTTATTCATTATGGACTAATACTATTACCTTTTGAATTTTTCTTTTTTCTTTTGATTGACTCATGGGGGCCACAAAAATGTTTCTTTTACAAAACTCGAGTCACGATTTTTTAGCACGCCCATGTGCTGCGCTACCCAACCAACAACCCATCAATATGTCATGACATATTCAATGGGATCAACACGAGTCAATCATGCTTTCTATGAGCGCAGGGATAAGAAAGCTACAATGTGACGAGCCCCAAGTTGACGTCAAGTTCACCAATCTTGACCAAAGGCGTTATTAGGCCCACCAAGGCCTCATCTTTATAAGCCAGATGGCTTTACCTTTAACTCTATCTTCGATTGTATTCCTTTCACTTCATTATGTCTACTAACACTTGTTCTCGAAATATTACAGGTGACGACATTATGCAAAGTTGATATCAGGAATCAAAACTATGAGGCGCTAGCTAGATTTTCGCACCTTAATCAACATAAACCAAAATAGCTTTAACTCTAACTCCTGCTTTATCTTATCCTTTGTTTTTATCATAACAACGTTATGATTTTACTAACAATCATATTCGAATCTCGCAGGAATTGTACGTCAACAAGCAAGCGCCTGGTCTGTCAATAAAACATGAAGATACCACTCAAGGTGCTTAAATTATAGCACATCAAGACTAAATGTCAAAACTCAATGGCATCATTTGGCCAACCATGATCATCACAAAGCGGATGGAGCAGACATCCAGTCTTCAACGACGAGCAGAAATATCAAACAAAAGCCTATTTGATGGCACAAGCCGAACAACAGCATTTTTTAACTCTGCTCTCAATTCTAATAACTACTTTGTCATTGCCTTTGACTGCTTTAACGGTTTTATTCTGAATTTTTTAGAAATCAACATCAAGTCTTCAACAAATTTTCTTTGCCGAAAAACTGAGGCAGTATGCTAAAGAGGAATACCGAATTCCCCAACAAAGTCGAAACCTGCGTTAACCACATTTAGACTACATCCATGCCAGAAGACGTATAGGGTGCTCACTTTTCAAAAATCATCCTTTTACTAATCACTTCTTAAGAACACGAGTGTTTAGTGCAAACATAATCAACACTAGGACGTTTTCAGTCCCCTTTTTCAGAGATCAAGATAACAATATTCTCAAAAGCAATGTTGAAACTATGTCCATGTAAAGTCTTACTTATGGATGTGTCGCCGGCTACATTTATAATTAAGAGGTTGCAAGCTTCTTTTCCCTATGCTCGAATGACGGACATCACTTATCTCTAATACTCGATTTACCTATCCAAACTCATGGCTTTTCGCAATCATTCTGATTCGCAAATGCTATCTCAGTCTCACTCATAATTCAACATTGGGGCGAAACAGGTCCATTTTTTGCCTCGCCACCTGAACTACGTTCGACCTGATTCCTATCATTAGGGGATATGTATGCACTCTATGAGCTCGGTCATACTAATAAAAAAAAATCCAATAAACCCTTAAGAAGCCACAGGGAAGAATTTTTTAGAGGGTCTCAAAAATTTTAAAATTCAAAGTTGGCATAAGAGTTAACATATCTTCAACTGGGGTAGAATTTTTTAGAGGGTCACAAAAATTCCAAAAATCAAAGTTGGCATGAGAGTTCACCAATACATCTTCAACCGGGGCAGAATTCTTAAGAGGGTCTAAAAAATTCCAAAAAACAATTCAGAGTTGGCACGAGAGTTCGCCAATACAGCTTCAACTGGGGAAAAATTCATGAGAAAGATCTCAAAAATTTCTTCACAAGACTCGGCGTAAAGAGGTCTCTGATAGTTTTTCAACTAGTGTAGATTTTTTAGAGGGTCTCAAAAGTTCCAATTCGGGGCTCGACACAGGAGGTCGTCGATACAACTTAAACTAGGGCAACTTGTTAAAGCAGTTCAAACAACTTCTGGAGGATCTCTGTTCAAACTTCAAGCTACCCAATCAAACATCAATATCTAAGTTCCAAACACCCTCTACCGGGAAGCATCTTCCCTTTATAGAGATCCTCAAACAAAGTAGGGACCACCTAACGTGACATCCTGAAATTGGCTATTTTAGCCTCCAACGTCAAATATACTTCTCAAAGCACGATGTTAACAAAAGCACCGACAAAAGACGGAGATTATCGCATCGAACGACTCTATATCCAACTTTATCTTTCATTCCCTACTAAGTTCTGCACAAGAATTTTTACTAGTAACACCATCAAGTATCAAGACTATCAATCAAGCTGAAGGGATGCTCGATATGTCAAATTGAACGTCAAGAATATCAATCCAAAAAAATGGAAATTGATTCTTCAACAACGACCAAAAATATCAAGCAAAGCCTCTCTGACGGCACAAGCCAAATGGCTACACTTTGTAACTTTCTTCTCTATTATAAATGCTTTGTCATTCATGATGACTACTTTAACGACTTTGCTTTCAAATTTTGCAGAAGTCGACATCAAGTCGTCAACGACTTTCCTTGACCATAAATGGGAGCAATTTGTTGAAGAAGAATAATAAACTCTCCAGCAAAAAGCAAAGATCTACAGAGTACGGTCAAAGATCGCCAAAAAAAAAAATGAAAATCGTGGCCTGCCTATACGACGAGCAAAGGATGCTTGGTGGTTTTGCATATGCCATTAACCTTTTTACAAGCTTTTCCTTAAGTTTGTTTTAACTATAGTCGCTAGCAAAGCGGCAACATATCTACTAATCATTTTCTGTAAGTACAGGTAGTACAAGTATTAGAATGGATTTTGGTAATACGATTCAAAATTCAGAGAAGCATCAAGGTAATTGCCATGTGCTCAAAGGAAAAAACGAAAACGATGGTGGTCTAAATCTTCAGAAGATAGCATTTGACCACCCATATCGACGAGTCTTAGAGGAATCATAAACCGTGTCGAACACATGGTTTTCAGTATTTCAATTTTTTTTTTTTTTTTTACCCAGATGTGGGATTTATTACTTGTTTGCCCGCAAGTGGGATGCTTATTTTTAACGTATTTTCTTATCCACCTTAGAAAGGGATATACTTACTCATCCACCTTAGAAAGAGACGTATATGTGCTCCTCCACTATAGAAAGGGACATACTTGCTCCTCAACCTTAGAAAGGGATGTATATGTACTTGTCCACCTTAGAAAGGGACATACTTGATCGTCCACCTTAGAAAGGGACATGCATAGCTGTCATTCATTTCAAACATTTGTATGCCAAGAGAGCCATTTATTCATTCAAACACTTGCATGTTAAGAGGGATATTCATTCATACAAACATTACCGAGGGAGCCATTCATTCATACAAACATTTTCGAGAGACCATTCATTCATTCATTCAAACATTTGCACTAAGAGGGTCATTCATTCACACAAATATGCCGAGAGGGCCATTCATTCATACAAAATGGAACACTAGTCACTATAGTGAAACGCTACCCAACGAAATGGAATGCCAAACACCGAGTAGCTTTAAACCGCCATAAGGGCAGCACAACCGGGCCAGAAGGGCTATACAAAGGATTAAACGCCACAAGGGCAGCACAACCAAGCCAAAAGGGCTAATTTAAACACAACGCGCCAGAAGGGCGGCACGATCTAGCTAAGAGGGCTACAAAGGATAAAGTGACACAAGGGCGGCACAATCGAGCCAAGAGGGATACAAAAGAACAAAGCGCCACAAGGGTTGTACAATTTAACCAAGAAGGCTACAAAAGGGTCATACGAGCCAGACGGTGCCAAGAGGGTCACCCGCTCAAAAAAAAATTAATCTAAAAGGAAAATATGAGCCAGACGGTGCCAAAAGGTTCACCCACTCAAAAAAAGTCAATCAAAAATGACAATACGAGCAAGAAGGTGCTAAAAAGGTCACCTGCTCGAAAAATCAATCACAAAGAAAAATATGAGCCAGACGGTGCCAAAGGGTCACCCGCTTGAAAAAGGTTAATAAAAAAGAAAATACGAGCCAGACAGTGCCACGAAGTTTACCCGCTCAAAAAAGTTCAATCAAAAAGAAAATATGAGCCAGACGGTGCCAAGAAGGTTACCCGCTCGAAAGAGGCCAATCAAAAAGGAGATACGAGCCAAATAGTGCCAAGAGGGTCACCCGCTCAGAAAATCAAACGAGGAGGATATGGTGACAAAACCACACAGGTGTGGTAAAATAGAGACGTACAATCAACCAGGTTGTCCACCCCAAAATTGCGACACCTTACTTTATTTCAAAACTGGGTTATTCACTCTAAAATTGTGACACTTAACTTTATTTCAAACCGGGTTGTCCACCCTAAAATTGTGACACTTTACTTTATTTTAAACCGGGTCGTCCATCCTAAACTTGTGACATATTGGGTTGACCACGTCAAAGTGGAACACCTCTTATTTTTGAAGTGCATTGTCCAAGGACAAGACACTTAGATTCGCGATGACGTCATAAGGACGTCGCTCCCGATTGTGTTTATAGTGCATTTTCTACTAACTATGTTACCTTAGATTTTGCAATATAAGTAACTCATGATGTGGACTATGCCAACGAGGACATGCCACAACGTGGAACTTTTTTTTAGCAGTGAACCGGGGCATATTGCAGAAGAGAGGAGCAGACTCTTCGGGCGAGAGTTGAAGAACACCTTTCACCATAATAGAACTACACCCCTGCAGAAGGCATGTAGGTTATTCTTTCGAGATCGTCCTCTTTTTAGTTTCGTATCTAGTTTCGAACCAAAGGTTACTTCCATAGATGGAATACCTTTTTCTACGGATCGAGTCGAACTACATACGGCCTGATTCCCAAGGACAGGGATATGTAGGCAAACTCAATACTAGAGCTCGACCGAATCCAAACTCCCCCCAATCATGTCGCAACAGTCACGCCCCGAACCATGGCCTGGGCGTAACACGGCACTCGGTGCCTTACTGCATGTGACCGAGCGAACCACATGGCTTGCTGAATCATCATGAGGCATAACATGAGCATAATATAACGTGAATGCATGATGAGCCTATATAAAATGTAATAAGTCATAATACTTAATAAAAATACTTGTTTAAACATGAGTGCGGAAATAACATGAATGAACCAAAATGGCTATACGACTCCGAATGTCCGACATAACATAATCGACTTGTCTAGTCTATGAAACCACTATCATGAGTCGGACCGGAAAACATACTTACGGGACAAGGCCCCCGAAAGATACCTTAGATGCATAGCTAATCATAAAACAAAAGTTGACCAAACCCCGAATGAGATGGGGCTCGCGATAAGCCGATACGAATGCGTCCTACGGAAGCGAGATGTGTCGTCCTGTAAATCGATACTGCATCGTGAAATGCGAGGCCCTCGGGCGATAAAAGGGGACGTCGGCACATTGAATGTCTTGGTATGTAAAGCAACTGAATGAAATAACATGGGATATAAAGTAATAAAGATAAGAACTGAACGTGAAACCGAAACACAGGTTATAAGCATGGACATGAATACATATATAATACAAAGCATGGTAAAAAATATCATAAGTAGGGAGAGCAATAACTTATAACCGATCCATGGTCTGGTGCTTGCGTCCCCGCCAGCGAACACTCGATCTTGCCGGGGAACATGAGATTTAATAAAAATATGAAAGGATCCGGTCATTATGAGAGATCGTCGGGACATGGGTGGAGCGATCCTCATCCTACGGTGGCTACGTAGTTTCAGGCTATCTGAAGCCTTCCTCGGTAATTAAAGCAACTCCCAAAAACTTGAACATGTAAAATAAGTGGCACTTGCTGCCCACGGTTTTCATGAATATAACTTGCTTGTACATGGATATCATAAATTATAGCTTGCTTGCATGAACTTGTAAAACATGTATAGTATTTTCTTGGAAATAGCGTAATATATCATAAACTAGCATGCATGAACCCATGGAATGAGATATATGGATTTTCATGGATTACAGACAGATTCTTAATAATCATAAAAAAATATTAAGAACTCAATGATGGAATTATAATAATTCATACATAATATAATCATGGACAAGGACCTAGGGTTATCATGAACATGGTATAGAAACCCTAGTTTTCGTAAAGAATCATAATTTATGGATTATGAGGCGTGGGGAAGAACAATGATGTTCCCACACGTAGATAGTAACTCTACATACCTTAGTCGCTCCAAAACTTGAATTAAAGACTTGAGCTTTGAAGAAGATTTCCAAAATCTTGAATTCTTGAACCTTGAGATGGATTTTCTTGAAAACCCTATGTTAAGAATGATGGATTCTTGCTTAATGATCATGAACGTATGTTGGAATTGACTTGGATTGCATGGAATAGGCTTACCTTAAAGTTTCTTGAAGGTTGGAGAGAGAGAGCTTAGTCCTTAGGGCTTGGGAGACTTCTTTAGGGTTCTTTACCTCAGAAAAATTAGTTTAAAACGAAGTGGGAATGAATATAACGAAATTTGGCTCTTAAAACATCATGGTCGGTGCACGGTCGCATAGCTGGAGGTTACTTGGCACAGGTGATCGCGCAGCGAAGGCAGTAACACTGCCTCTCAGCACTTCATGCAGAGTAAAACGGGTATAACTTCTAGCACAGAGCTCCGTTTGAGCTCCATAATATATGGTTGGAAAGGTGTTTCAAAGGCCTACAACTTTCATGTTTTGAGTTTTCTCAAATTCCTAACGTCACTACCCAAAAACTGGCCATAAGTACAACTGTCTCAGACTTAGACGAATTTAGAAGGCCTTAAGAACTTCACTTTTTGGTTTGACTTCAAAACGATTGTTTATCACCCGAATGGATTCATATAGCTAAAATATGATCTTTATACTAGTTTCATACGTTCATATCTAACTCGGATTTATGGGATATTACCGATATGGTTTAGTATGAAAGTACGAGGTGTTACAGCAACCTCCCAGTCTCCCATAAATTCGACATATGACAGTTTCGAAACTTTTAAAAAAGAATCGAGTCGAACTGAAAGTGGCCTGAATATGCTAGGGTCCGACCATAATTTTCAAAACCGTCCTTTTCACTCAAGAGATGAGTTGAGTTGGTCGGACAAAAATCTGGTTTGTCAATTTTATTTCCCAGGGACGGCTCTGCCACCCCTGAACAACGAAGGGGCAGTTGTTGACACCCAATTTTTTCTCTCCAAAATTTCGAATTAACTAGTCAAGCTTCTTGAATCACAAACAAAGTAAAATAATTATTCATAAAATCAAAAATACACTCTAAAACAACTTTTGGTGATATTTTTGCAATGTTCATTTGGTAAAATACTCTAATATATATAATGAATATTTTACGCGTAATTGTAAGTATTAGTTATATGTATTTTGTCAATATGAAAATCATATTCTATAAAAATGAGTGTTTAATTAAGTATGTATTTTTATTCTACATAGTCCGTTTTGAAATTAATATTCTACTTTATTGAAGTCAAGAAGCTTAACCAATTAATTGGATTGCTAGTTCATCTCAATTTGGTTTAATTTTAAAGAGCGACTTGATTTCAAAACAATTGATTTCAATTGATTTGGTTATAAGTGTTGGGTTACAATTTAAATGAAACACGCTACATTTTAAACTTAAAATTGACCATTTCATAAACACCTAAATCAACTATTCCTTTGGCTACTGAATCAAACCATTTTCGGCCCAAAACATCCCAAATTCGCGCGTCCAGCCCAATAACCACAAATACCCTGCCCAAATCTCCTTTAATTCCCCTAGAACGGTTTTTCCTTTTCATTTCAACAAAGAAACAAACACAAAAGCTCTCTCCAGCAAAACCAACTGGTAAATGCCATTTCCAGTTCGTCTGCAGTGTACTTTTGTCAAAATTCAGCCCTTGTCCGCCTATTTCAGGCAAACCTTTCAACGCAATCTGTCTTTAGCCTTCAACATAGCTTAAATGGTAACCTGTTTACTTTTTCCTTTTTTCAATTTCGTTTTTTCTTTTCCAGCTCAACGGATTTCAAACAATTCTCCACAATTTTTAATTTTAGACCCGTCCGAAGAGCCATTAGTACAAGAGCCACTATTACATAGATATAAGTCTAATAGGAAGTACTAATCTCAAGTGTCAATACTGCCTCAAGAATACAAAGTACACAGTTAATACAAGAAGAGTCTCCGAGTGCGGATCTAGCCCAAAGCTCACCCTGGAATCGCTGTCACGTAGACTCGGATCATTCTCGATGATGGGAATTAGATCTAGTAATAGAATCTGCACTCAAAAGAAGAGTACAGCAAGAGCAGCATCAGTACAAACAACACGTAATGAATAAGCATCGTAGGCCGACTAAGATTAGTTCACGCATATAAGCATAAAATCAACAAGATAAGCAGATAGGCACACAATACCCAAACAAAGGTCACAGAATATCCTAAAACCGAATCAGGACCCAAGATGAAGCTTCTAAACCGCAAGTCTGTCGAATATGAATAATCTCAAATGATAATCACAAATCCAAGTTCTGAACCAAGGTCGAGTCACTACTCCGCAATCTGACCCAGTCCATAATCTGATCTATGCCACCACAATGATACGAACAGACCATACCAAATTGGATGTGAAGAGACATATGATGATGCAGAATAAAATATAATGATGTACAATGCAATGCACTGGCCAAATATCTCAAACTTGTACACACATGCTAAAGGCATTGTTCGCACAATAGTCATGACCCATGCTGGACCCACGAAGTCCATGAACGCTTGATGTATCGTGAAATTATGGTACATCTAATTCCTTTTAATTCTAAGTTTTACTTGTTTTCGAGTAATTTTTTGTTAGTTAGATGTGTTTTGTGTGTTGTGCAGGTATTTCGAAGTTAGAATGCTCAGCAAGAAAAAAATAAGAAAATCAAGTATTCTGTACTGATGTGCACTAAGTACGGCGGCGGTCCGTCATTTTGTATCATAGAATTACAAGGAGATTTCCTGCAGCCAAAGAAGCTCGACGACATGCAGAGCTGGATGATCAAAGGGTCGTCACCAAACCGTCGACTTGCACTGTCGACATGATCGACGATCGTCGAAGTGCAAAGACGATTGAAGTCTTGCGAGTTGAAAATCTTTCATCATGCACGTTGATATGTCGACGACTATCAAAGCACAACGACGACCCGTTAAGTTACAAGCCGACCTAGAACAGGATTGGGATTAATTATTTCGAGTTTAACTTGTATAAATACCTGTTTAGGTTTTATATTTCAGACATCTGGAGTTTTAGACTGGTAGTAATTACTTTTGGGTTTTTATTACTTTTGAAGATTTGCCAGACAATTACATTCGTTTACTTTCAATTTTTATTCGTAATTTCAATAAAAAATTCAATTATGCAATCTTGAATCTTTTATTGTTTTCTTGTTGCCATGAGTAGTTAAACACCTTTACTAAGATTGCGAACCCAAGGATGGGTGTTTGTGATTGGGGATTATGATTGATATACACATAATGGATTGTTAGGGTTTACTTGTTCTTCGTTTTCATCATATAGTTAGTGGTTGCAAACATTAACTACGCCATAAACTTTAGTTTATTTGGAAAAATAACTCGGGTTAGGTAAGGATAAATAATAAGAACTCAAGGCTTTAAACTTTATTTAATAAATTCATTTAGGAATAAGAGGAATTTACTTGGCATAATTAACCGTTCTTCATGCATACTTTCTTATCTTTGGAAAAAGCATAGAAAGAAATAATCTTTTCTTATTGGGAAATAGTCTAGATTTACATAGAGGTAAAGTGCATCCATACAAATGATCCATTAGAAGTATATCAAGATCGATACCCATGATCATACACCTTATCTGACGGGGACACAACCTTGGTTCTTTTTACCCATATATTTATAACTTTAAATTTCTATTCACTTTAAATTAGTCCACAAACCAAATCTCTTATAAAGCCCTTTTTCTAGAATACACCAGGACTGCAAGATTAGTATAATACTTGTTTAGTAAACTTTTCACACCATATTCTCTATAGGATTCGACCCTAACCTTGCTGGGTTACTATATTTGACATCGTCCGCTTTACGCTATTAAAAGGTGTAATTTGAGCGTATCAAATTTTGGGGCCATTGCCAGGGTATACGATTATGAAATAACTAAATAGTGTTTACTCTTCTTAAAGTCTTTGTCATATTCCAACACACCTTGTTTGCTATCTTGTAGACCAGGTGATCATGGCCAACAACGAACTTCCAGTCGACAATGTTTTTGCTGATGAGTCAGAGGAAAAAGAAGACTTTGCATCTGCGATAATTCATCCGAGGGTGACTGCTACTACTATTAAGTTTGATAATGCCCTCTATCATATGCTCAAACAAAAGGTTCACTTTTGGAATGCAGTCGATGATGACCCTCACCTACATAGAACAAACTTTGTGGAGGTATGCGCTCAACATATCCAACGGGGTGTGAGTCAAGAAGCGGTCCGACTAAAACTCTTCACATATTCGTTAGCTGGAGAAGCGAGAAAATGCTTCACAGAGCTGCCTCGAAACTGTATTGCTACATGGGAAGAGATGGTCAAAGTGTTTCTCAGAAAGTGGTATCCCCCGAGTAAAAGAGCTGAAATTCATGATCAGATTTACGAGTTCAAACAACATAATAGAGAACAACTTTTTGAAGCTTGGGAGAGGTACAAAGAATATTTGGATAGGAGTCCAAACCATGGTTTCACAAATCAGATTCTGAAGGAGAAGTTCTACAGAGGGTTGGATCCTATGACCCAAGCAATAGCCAATAATATCGCTGGCGAGTGTTTCATGAATAAGTCTTATGCTAATATTACTGATATACTTGATCGATTGACTACAAACAATCAAGCACGACATTCAAGAAATTTCGATGGGTTATCACTTGGAACACCGTTGATCCAAAATATTGTGAAGGATAGCCAGGAGATTCAGCAAACATTGGCATAGCTGGCCACTAATATCTCTGTACTGACGAAAAGATTGGATGATAGAGGGGCGAAGAAGGTGAACGTTTGTGAAGATATGTCTGGCATGCTGCCTGGAATGTATGAATACCACGAAGGTCCATATCAAGAGGGTCCCCTTCAGTCAGTTGAGAATGTTCAATATGCAGACTATGTAGCGAAAAGGGGTGCTCTTAGGCCAAATCAGAGATACTGGATACCTCAATAAGGGCAAGGTGCATATAACAACAACTAAGGGAACTACAATAACAACTATAGTGGAGCGAATCAAGGTAGATACAACAACAACAATGGTAACTGCGGAAACAGAAGTTCCAACCCCTACATTCCACCAAAAGGGAGAGTCTAATGATCAAGGTAGTTCGAGGTTGAAGTCAATGCTTGAAAAAGTGTTGGCAAGTCAGACAAATACTGAAAAGACATTATCTAGGCTATCAGAGACAGTGGTTTCTCACTAAGCAGCTATTCAAAACCTTGAACAGTAGATGCGTGATCTTTCTACAGAACAGCATCCTGCTAGAAAAGGAGGACTTTCTAGTGATACTATTCCAAACCCGAAGAATGGCAGTATGTGGAACGTACTTTTTCTATTAGCACGAGGAGCGATAAAATTCCTCAAAGTGCTGACAAGAAGATGGTTGATCTAGATCCGGTTATTAAGGAAGAAGAGGTGCATTCTGATGTACCTATAGTAGATGATGAGGTCCATATTGAAGAAAAAGCTACTGATACTCCAGATGTTACTGCTGAAACTAGGAAACAGACGATAAAAGGGGCTCTTCGCCCTTTGAATCAGATGTACAAAGCAAAATCTCCCTTTCCTCAGAGGTTGGCCAAGAAGAACGATGATGCTAAGTGTCAAAAGTTCTATGATCAGCTGAAGCAGTTAACAGTAAATTTTTCATTCTTAGATGTTGTCAAAGAGATGCCCGGATTTGCCAAGTTTGTGAAAGACCTGCTTACGAAGAAGAGGTCTATTCAATATAAAACAGTGAATTTAACTCATTTTGTGAGTTTGATTATAGCCTCCACCATAGTTCAAAAGAAGGGAGATCCAGGAGCGTTTATCATTCTGTGTAATATTAGGCTTTATGCATTCGCCCAAGTTAATAGGGCGAGTATCAACTTAATGCCCCTTGCTATTTTCAAACAATCCGCATTGGGAATGCCTAGACCGACTTCTATGCGATTACAGATGGCGGATAGATCTATCAAGAAGCCAGTTGGGGTTATAGATGATGTGTTGGTACAAGTGGATAAGTTCATGTTGCCTGCTGATTTCGTTATTCTGGATTGTGCGATTGATAAAGATATTTCCATCATCTTGGGAAGACCCTTCCTTGCTACGGGCAGAGCGCTTATGGACTCTGAAAAGAATGAAATCAAGTTCCGAGTGAATGATGAAGAAGTGACTTTTCAAGCAAGTAAGGGGATGAAGTTTCCAAGTGCTTATGAGAGTATCTCGGTTATTGATTCGTTTGATGGGATTGATGATGCTGTTGAACATAAAATGGTAGAAGAAAGTTTGGGAGAAGCTCTTGCTGCAGTTTTGGTGAACATTGATGCTGATGATATGGAGGGCTACGTGGAAACTATAAATGCACTTGAGGTTCTGGGTTCTTACACTTACCACCCAAGAAAGCTTGATCTTGACCTTGCAAATAGAACAACTCCACCAGCTAAGCCTTCTATTGTTGAGCCACCAAAGCTTAAGCTTAAGCAGCTCTCCTCACACTTGAGGTATGAGTTCCTTGGTCCGAACAAGACATTGTCAGTGATTGTTTCAGAATTACTGACTAAGGAACAGATTGAGCGATTAGTGAAGATTTTGCGCGAGTATAGACGTGCTATTGGTTAGACCATAGCAGAAATTCGAGGTATTCCTTCTGGTATTTGTGAGCATCAGCGGAGATTGAACCAAAACATGCAAAAGGTCGTGAAAAAGGAGATCATAAAGTGGTTAGATGCTGGGGTAGTGTATTCGATTGCAGACAGCAAGTGGGTGAGTCCTGTTCAATGTGTCCCAGAGAAATGAGGTATCACTGTGGTGCCTAATGCAAAAAATGAGTTGATTTCCACTCGTACAGTTACTGGATTGCGTGTTTGCATGGACTATAGGAAGCTGAATACTGCCACTTGTAAAGACCACTTTCCCATGTCGTTCATAGATCAGATGCTAGATAGGCTGGCTGGGAGGTCTTACTATTGCTTCTTAGATAGATACTCTGGCTACAATCAGATCAACATTGCCTTAGAAGATCAAGAGAAGACGACTTTCACTTGTCCTTATGGGACGTTAGTGTTTAGCCGAATGCCTTCTGGGTTGTGTAATGCACCAGCAACTTTTCAAAGGTGCATGATGTCGATCTTTTTTGACATGGTAGAAGACTTTTTGAAAGTGTTCATGGATGATTTTTCTGTTGTGGGCGATTCGTTTGATGTTTGTTTTGACCATCTGGGTCAAGTGCTGAAAAGATGTGAAGAGACAAATCTAGTGCTAAATTGGGAGAAGTGCCACTTTATGGTGAAGGAAGGGATCGTCCTCGGTCACAAAATCTCTGAAAAGGGAATTGAGGTCGATCAAGCAAAGATAGATGTGATTGTAAACTTCCTCCACCCATCTCGATCCAAAGGTGTCCGAGTTTCTTGGGACATCTTTGGTTCTACGTGTGCTTCATCAAAGATTTCTCCAAGATTACTAACCCGATGTGTAAGCTTCTTGAAAAAGAGGTTAAGTTTGTGTTTGATGACAAGTGCCGAAAGACATTTGATGAATTAAAGGAGCGCCTCACTACTGCTCCTGTTATTGTTACTCCTGATTGGTCCCTGCCATTTAAGTTGATGTGTGATGCGAGTGGCTTCGCGATTGGTATTGTGCTTGGCCAGAGGCACAATAAAATTATGCACCCGATCTACTATGCTAGTAGGACTCTTAATGCAAAGACGGATAAACTACACGGTGACTGAGCAAAAGCTGCTTGCTATAGTATATGCTTATAAGAAGTTTCGGTCCTATTTGTTAGGGACCAAGGTTGTGGTGTAAACTCACCATGCTGCGTTGAAGTATCTTATGGCAAAGAAGGAAGTTAAGCCGCGACTGATTCGTTGGGTCCTTTTGTTACAAGAGTTCGATTTCAAGGTGAAAGATCGAAAAGGGTCCGAAAATCAGGTTGCTGACCATCTCTCTAGGCTTGAGGAAACTGGGGTGCCAGCAGAAGAACTTGATATTGAAGATGCATTTCTAGATGAGCAAGTTTTGGCGGTGTCTATGCAAGTGGCACCTTGGTATGCGGATTTTCCTAATTACTTGGTGACTGTTAACATTCCTGACGAGATCAAATCCTATCAAAAAAAGAAGGTTTTGCGCGATTCTCGTCAGTACTATTGGGATGGACCATACTTATTCAGAACTTGCGCTAACAACATTATTCGGCATTGTGTTCCAGAGAGTGAGGTATTGGTGATTTTGAAGGCTTGCCACGACTCTCCAGTTGGGGGACATCATAGTGGTACGAGGACTGCTGCGAAGGTTCTCGAATGCGGTTACTATTGGCCCACTCTTTTCATGATGCTAATTTGATGGTACGTTCTTGTGATCAGTGCCAAAGGTAGGAGAATATTGGTAGGAGGCAAAAGATGCCTATGAACTTTGTAATGGAAGTTGAGGTGTTCGATGTTTGGGGGATTGATTTTATGGGGCCCTTTGTAAGCTCTTGAGGCATGAAGTACATCTTGGTGGCTATTGATTATGTTTCTAAATGGGTAGAAGCGGTGGTTTTACCTAACAACGAAGCCAAGAGTGTCATGGGTTCTTAAAAAAAACATATTTACTCGTTTTGTACCCCAAGGGCGATAATCAGTGATGGTCGTTCTCACTTTTGCAACAAAGCCTTTACGGGATTGATGGAGAAGTATGGAGTCAAGCATTGGGTAGCAACCCCTTATCATCCTCAGACAAGTAGGCAAGTTGAAGTCTCTAATTGGGAGATAAAGAGTATTTTAGCAAAAATGGTGAATACGAATAGAACTGATTGGGCCCGCAAGCTCGATGATGCTTTATGGGCTTACCGGACTGCCTTCAAGACTCCGATTAGGACTTCGCCTTTCAAGCTAGTTTTTGAAAAAGCATGTCACCTGCCAGTTGAACTTGAACATAAGGCTATGTGGGCCTTGAAGAAATTGAACATGAATTGGGAAGAAGCGACTAAACTCAGGTTGTTTCAACTCAATGAGATCGATGAGTTCCGCTATCTGGCCTATGAAAGTGCAGCACTATACAAGGAGAGTATGAAGCAGTATCATGACAAGAAAATCTTGAAGCGGGAATTTTACCAGGGTGATCCTGTCCTGCTATTTAATTCTAGATTAAAGCTGCTACCGGGCAAATTGAAATCAAGGTGGTCCGGTCCCTTTGAAATGGTAAGTGTTTCACCACATGGAGCAATTGAATTGAAGTCCGAAGATAGAACTCGGACATTTAAGGTGAACGGGCAGAGGGTGAAGCACCACCATGGTTCCATTGAGGGGGATAGAATTATCCATCGATACCGATTGAAGCACCTAGGAACGAATCCTGACCCGGAGTAAACATGGGTAACACCGTTGTGCTGCAACGTTAAATCTAGCGCTTCTTGGGAGGCAACCCAAGTTTAAATTTCTGTACCTTCATTTTTTTAGGTTTTAGTGTTTAAACTGTTTAACAGGTGTTGAGTGCACAGGAACTGAAACTCGAAAAACCAGTAAAGTGACACCAGAGCATAAAGACAGGTCATTGACATGTCGACGGACCGTCAATGTACAATGACGGTATGCAGAGTTGGTAATCTGAGAGTTAGCAACTACTACTCTACAGGTAAGTAAGTTGACGAGTAAGTTGACCGTCGACACATCGATGACAACATCGATGTGCAAAGACGGTCCGTCCTTTTACTTGTCAACAGGTTAGTGTTTTTCTTAGTTTTTAAGTCGTAAATAATGGGACCTAGGCTGTTAGTGATTGTAATGTAATGAGTTGGGGATGTGTTAACCGGGGTAAGATTGGAATTTGTTTGCTTGTGCACATGGTGTTCATAACTTGATTTGATAGTGTATATCATCAGCTCCACAACTAGTAGTAATTTACCTCCCTAAATGTGTAGAATCTGATGGGAAGGTAAAAGAAGTAGGAAAAGTAATAGAACCACAAGATCAGGTCTTCATTTAAGGCTAACTAGAATTGATTCAGTTGCTAAATGGTTAATGGATTGACTGTCAACTTTGTCACCTAGTCATATTGAAATTGACAAGGGTATACAATAAAGAATGAAATGAAGGTGATGTTTAAGGGGAGGTCTGTTTCTCTTGTTTGTGACTCCTTTTGCTGACACTGCCTTATTAGTTGGTCTTACTTTAGAAATTAAGTAATCTGTTATCGAAAATAAGGGACTAGCATATCATGCTCTTGTATCTGTGTTGTCTTCACCCCTATAGGAGTTTTAACTTAGTAAAGAATCATGAATGTTCAAATCTATGAGTCTAAGTGTTGAAAGAAGATTGAAAGAAGCAGCTTGACCTTGATTTGCTCAAGTCCTGAACAATTTAGATTAGGGCTTTACTTTGGAACATGACCATTCTCTTTGTTCTCCTATGTGTGTAAAATAACTGATATAGTAGTTGTAATCCATTGTTTGCAAAATGCCTAGGCTTAAAAAGTATGCACAGATAGAAAGAAAAGGTCCCATGATAATAATCTAAGTAAGAGGAATGTGAAGGAAGGGCATAGAGGAAAGCAGTATTTGGGAACTAAAAAAAAAAACAATTTGTCTGTAGATTTGTAAACTGGCTAGTGTCATTTGATGTGTGATTGGGGAAAAGGGGAAACAAGAAGTCCATATTTCATGGGTTGAGGTTGAAAACCACTTGGCTAGATGGGGAAGGTCTTTTAAAGACACCTTAGGAGGGGATTGAGAAAGGATCAAACATTGTTTGACCCATAGTATCTTTTCTCCCAAATAAAAGGTTGTCATGGCATCCCTCTCAAGTTTATAGGGTATAGCCTCTCACCTTGTTGCACTTTGGGATCATCTTGTCACAATTTTAAGGTTGCTAAGTCTTAAAAAGATGGATTGTTCATACATCTATAATGGGCTGTGGGAACTGATTTGGCTTGTCTGTTGTGTCTGTCTCATCATGCCCTAGGGAGATGTTTGGATTAGTTGGAAACTGTAATAAAACTGGAAAAGAAAGTGTCCTTTTTGGGATATTGCCTGTTATTGATAAATAAAAATGGAGGAACTCTTCCCCTTTGTGAAAAGAACCTGAAGGCACCTGACAGAACTTTTAGCAACCAGGTTTGTGGTTTGGATCCTATGTAGGTTCTGTATGTGTATTTGTGATTTCAATCTGTGCTTTGAAAAGTGGTATGTTTCTACCCTTTTACCCAAAGTCTTAATAAGTGGTTCTTTTAAAGGTAAGAAGGTCCATGGTACTTTTAGTCAGGGTAGCAATGTAGTTTGAGGGGGAGAGGTATATTTGACCCCTTTTTTCCTCTATGATTCCTTAAATAACAAACCCATGCTTTCTTTCCATTTCTTTCTCTGAACCAAGTCATGAGTACATTGATACAGAGGATCAGCAATAGATAAAGTTGGTCCTACTCTAAACATGTTTGAATGAAGCTGTTTTCCTCCTGTGCAACATATAAAGTTGGAAATATGTGATAGTTAGTCAAGTTTCACAGAAAGGATAAGATTCAGAATAATATCACAGCCAAGATTAAGTTCATCCTTTAAGTTATTTTAAACTTTCCTGCAAACCAGATATGACATCCAGAAAAAAAGAATATGGGAACCCTAGGCATTTTGAAACTGTGACCTACCTACTTGCTCAAGTCATTTAAAAGGGTGTAACTGATTAAGCTTAGGATTTATATACTCCATAAGAGAACTTAATAGCTTATAAGGTCCTGGCAGTTGGTTCAACAGACATTTCTGACTTGATTTCCATTGCTACTTGTGTCTTGAATTGGTCCTTGTAAAAGAAAAAAAGATACAGATATACCTTATGTATGCTGAATCTATTGTGATGACACTGTACTTAGAGAATGATTTCCCTTTGTATTCTTATACTTTGTTACATCTGCTTGATCCTATATTGCTTAGAACTGCATTTGATTGACCTGTTGTGATTTGTTTGGTTAAAGTTAAGTTCAGGCTATGCTATGTCCATAGAAAATTACTTCCATTTTATGCCTAAGTCATGTTTTCTTTACTGGTCTCATTTATGCTTTTAGACTGATAATTATTCCATACCCATATATATTAGGTATATCTTATTTACTCTAAGCCATGTGTGGGTGTATGTAAATCTGTGTCTTCCCTGTTTGTGGTTTGAGAGGCATGTTAGGTAAAAGGGGGGTCTAGTTTGAACCTTTCACGAAACCTCTTGGAACTTGTGCGACATCAGGATTAAAAGGGGTGTGATGACTTGGCCTCCCACCACCTAGTTTGGGATGTTGAATTTGAGGGCATGGAACACATATGCTTCACATGGTCTCTTGAGTAAGTATGATATACATGTGTATATATGTTGTATATGCTTACATAGAATAGGATTTTGTAAAGCAGTATTATACTTTGTATATTATGTGTGCATACCATATGTATAATAAGGACAGGAAAATATAAACTAACCGGGGTCTTTGTTTTTTCCTCTCTCTACTGCATGGCCACTCGGGCCGAGGTCCAGCCACCTTATTGGGCTAAAAAGCCCAATAGGGAAAATTTCATTCAAACGTCTTTGGGTCCAAAAGGAAGAAAGGGAAGCTAATATATTGAAGGCCTAATCATGGGTGAAAACGATATAAAGGCCCAGCCATGGGTGAAAATGGTTGGGCTTGGTACAGCCCATTTCATTTATTCAATTCCATCGTATTTTCCATTATATTTGGCTTGCTTTTGTTGTATTTGTTATTTGTAAACCCACAAAATTATTAGAACCTTTATTATGAATTAGGCATCTTAGGCAAACGGTACATATGCCGTTTAGTTTGACCTAGCACCTGAAAATTTTTAACTTTGAGAACGCGTACTGATTTCGAAATTAAAAAATGGAGGCAACTACTACAGGTTTAATAAGTAACAAATTGGAAAGGATTGCGAAAAAAATGGTATAGATAAGTCGTGTGAAAATTTAAAGGGTAAATAGATTAGGGAAAAGACTTTCCTTCTTAAAACAATTTGAAAGCATATCTTTTCTGGTTTTAGGTTTTGATAAAAAGCTTCAATATTTTGGGTCGTAGCACACTTGACTTTTCTCAAGAAAAATGAGTATTCATTAAATTGTTTTGGGTTAGAACCCACTCGGCCTGGTATTTAAAATAGTGAAAGGGTCTCTTTTGGACTAAAAACCCTGTCTGATTTTGTAAAAACATGTGGTCAAATAAACTTGGCCAAGGCCTGCTTTTTAAATAAACTAGAAATAGGGAGTGTTTGGGCTAGTAAGCCCAATATAGCTTGATTATTTTTAAATGGAACCCAAGTAAAATCATTTCTTGGTATTAAGAAATTCATTTCTTGGTATTAAGACCCACTAGCCCATTCTCCTAAAAACCGGTCAAAATTTTCTGGGCTAAAGCCCACAATTTCAGTAAACAAACAAGGCTTTTTGATAAAACAGAATTGGTTTTGAAATAAAGCTCTCATCTCTTAAGTAAAGTTAGGACTTTGTTATAAAAATAGACATATGCATGCAAGTATGTTTTAAAGGAGCATATACAAAATTTTAGACCGTATGTACAATTCTTCTTTGTGCTAAGAAATCAATTATATATATATATATATATAAAGGAGCATATATATATATATATATATATATATATATATATATATATAGTTCTTATTCTTAAGAAAATCCAAACAGTCCAAATCACGCTTATATTATAAAACATTTAGGTAAGGATATTCTGAAAGCATACTAGACGGATTAACCCGGTCCACGTGTGAGTAAAAGCATGGATAAAATTTGGTTACCCAAATCCAATGAAGAAATGAATTTGCTATCTTTTTCCTATAAGAAAAACTACTATCCTTATATATAAAAGGAATTAATTATACCCGGGCATCATAAATCCGAAGCTAAATACCCTGTATATAAAGGGAATATAATCAACTTTTTCCAAAATGATATGCAACATGACAAATCTTTAGCGGGAAATAAACACTAAATAAACAGTTCATATAAATACTCACACATTGAAACTCGAAGGTCAACCGTATAGTACGGATCCTTAATACTAAGGTGCCTAACACATTCCCTAGGGGGTCACCAGATCCCTTACCTACAACTTTGGATTAAGAAGGATTTTTCTGTTACACCTCAAAAATTTTCGCGTCGTTTGCGTCGTGAGTAAACTAACGTAAGCACAGAGAGCTCATGGAACCCTTATAAGGTTAAGGAATGCTCTTAACAAGTGTTAAGCAAGTTTTTAAAGGTTCTGGGATCGAGCAAATCGAAGAAAATAAGTTTGTCAAAAATTTGGCAGAATTTTGGACAGAAATTTTGGGTCAACTTCAGAGAGATATATCTCCTGGGATATCAAGAGTTTTGAGGTGTTTCAAGAGCCTAAAATGAAGTTCGTCGAGTTTAGTTTCGAACGCAACAAACCGTTTGTCAATAAGACATCGGACTAGGGAGTTATGGGCATTTCAAAATAGACTGTCAGAAGCCTGCGAACCTACGCAGAAATTCTAGAAACTACTTAAAAGGCCTACCAATTTCGGCCTATCAGCCTAACCCGATTTGGAATAATATATATACCCCCTTAAGTCACCTAAATCACTTAACTTTTCACCATTTCTTATCTCCACACCTCTCTAGAACCTCCCACAACATTCATCCGATATCCGATCCTTAAACATATCCCAAATCCTCTAGAACATTCCTCCACTTTCCACCCAGCCAAGACACATATTCCTACAAGTCTATATGACAATTTTGGTCATTTTTATTTCATTTTTTACATAGCCCCAAGTCCTAGGAAGTCCTAGAAACCTCTCCAAACATATTCCAACATTTTTCCAAGCCCAAACCAAGGATCAAAGTGAAGATTAAAGTGGTTAAGGGTTCCAAGTGAGGTCTACACTTGTCTCCTCTTCTTGAAGATGTTTGGGTGAGTATTTTTAAGGTGGAGTAACCATGGAATTGAAGTGTTCTTGAGTTTTGAGGTAAGATTTCATCTTAGTTTCATGTTTATGAGTTTGCTTGGTAATTATGTTAAGATTTGAGTAGAAGAAAATTAGAGGAAAAGTTCAAATATGCATTTGATGATATTTTGAGTTGTGAATTAACTTGAGTTATAATTATTAGTGTGTTTTGAGCATAATATTGTTATGAGGGATAATAATGAGGTTAAGGAATTGTCGTATACGAGTATATAAGGGGTTGTATGAACTTGTTGTTATGGATTGATTATGAAAAGAAGTTTTAGAAGTAAATTGAGTTAGTTTGAATGTAATCTTTTGATTATGGAATTGTTGATGTTTTATTGTGCTTTAGGAGTTGTTTTGAAGATTGGAGGGCGTAGAAGATACAGGGGAGATCTTTGCCCAAATTTCGCATTCTAAAAAAGGGTTTAATTTGAAGGCTTAAGATAAGCATACGACGATAAGCCTAACAATAGTATGAATGGTTTTATATGTGGATTGCGAGACCGAAAGTAGGTTGGAAAGTCGAGAAGTGAACTTCCAGGTATGTTAAGGCTATTCCTTCTTCTCTTGGCATGATTCCATATATGGTAGGAGCGTAAAGAACCTTATGACTAGAGATTTGTCAAAGTAGAGCTTGTCATATTATGGCATAGTTTCCGAGTGTTATGTTGTTCTTTCTGAGGGGCCATATTCCCTCCATATATCCTTGAGTTTATGGAGAGACAGAAGAGACATGTTACAGTATCAGTGTTTTTCAGCATATGCATGATATACTACATGATATACATATATATTTTTCTTTAGCACTTGGCCACTTGGTCGGTGAGACATTTTCTTTTAGGTCGGTGAGACATTTTCTTGGTCAGTGAGACATTTTCTTTAGCCTGGCCACTTGGTCAGTGAGATAGATTACCTAGCCTATGGGTCAGTGAGATAGATTGCCTGGCCTACGGGTCAGTGAGACAAATTGCCTGGCCTACAGGTCAGTGAGACAGATTGCTTGACCTACGGGTCAGTGAGACACGTGCCTGGCCGACGGGTCAATGAGATTTTTCAGTTGCCTGGCCACTTGGTCAGTGAGATATATAATAGCATTATATTGCATTTCATATGAGATAGGTCAGGTGAGATATTCAGGGCATTCGTTGGCCTCCAGATTGTATTGTTTTCAGTTCAGTTTCAGTTATCTTTTGGGTTACATCCTCAGTACATTGTTTCGTGCGCGTTCCTTTCTTGGGGGCTGCGTTCATGCCCTCGGGTTCGGGTAGCCGAACGGGCGATCCGGCTCGGTGGCCTTCCGCTCGGCTACGGTGACGGTGCGCTCCACTTGGCTCGGAGCTGCAGTCCCTTTTGGTATGCCATTTTGACATGTATATATGGGTATGACAGGGCCTTGTCCTGTCCTTTCTACAGCTCGTACTCCATAGAGGTCTGTAGACAGTTGTATGTAGTTGGGATGTTATGTAGCCTTGTCAGCTCTTATTTTTGTTGTACAGCATACGTAGCGGCCTAGTCGGCTTGCACTGTTATCCTTAGCACGTATGTTTATATATATGCGTTGGTTGTGAGTTTTCGATGCAGAGTCTATGGTATTAATCTTACAAGAGATGGTATAGATCAGTTATAAGTTATTTATCGACCACCAAGTTGCTCGGTGAGATGCAAGTACGAGATTAAAGGTGCTTAGTCAGTAATAGTCGGGCACTTGTCACGATTTATCGGCTTGGGTCGTGACATTTTCACGGCGTATGAATAAACCCTTCAAAATAGTTTTTTCTAATTTCCTAAAAATTAGATGGCGACTCTTTTAAAAAAAAGTTCGAAAGAGCACCAATGATTTCGAAGTAGCTTTTCCGAGCGCTAACCCCGCCCGTGAAAATGCGAACCGTTACAGCTACCATTCCCGCCTGGAACAGGCAGGTCACTGTACCGGCTCCTACACCACCCAATTCCTCCCAGTCTAACAAGAAGGGATCATCTGCATCTGGGTCCGGTAATGGAATTGAGGAGGGGGGTTCGGAGGCTGCTTTTGGAGATGCCTCACCTGCCTCGCAGTTACAGGCTCCCAAGGATGCTGCTCAGTCCTCCCAGGCACCTTCCAGATCCCAGACCCGTCAGAGCTCAGAGCCTGGTGATGATGATGATGATGATGATGATGATGGTGATGATGATGAGGCTAGGGCCCGGGAAATCAGAAGCAAGAGACTTGAGGACCGTTTGAATATTGAGGGTGCCAGAGAGTTGTATAAGTATGGAATTGAACTAAAAGATGACGGCAGCTAGCATAAAAACCGCACCATAAATGAAGAGTGGCGGATCAGTTTTGAGGGGCTCAAGATATTACCCAGGATCATGAGCTCATTCACCATTATCAGCTGGAGTTTATACAGGAGCTGCTTGGGAATTATTGTCTGATTTTGGTGCGTGACGTATATGCTGCACATGGGGCTTCGATAAAAAAAGTCAGAAAGAGGCGCCAGAAACGGTAGGAGTTAGAGCCGCTGAGAGAGGTTGAGATCAGAGGGGTGAGTGTTGATATATCTTCCCAGGCCATCAACAAAATATACTTCGGCGATAATTACACCGCCCCGAGGCAGACAATTGAGTTGGAAGACATGTTGTAGAAACGCAAGGAACAGTCCATCAAGGACTGGGTAGCTATAGTGGTAGGTTATCCGAGAAAGAGTGCCGAGTGTACTAACTTAGCGATTCGGGTATTGAAGAGATGATTGACTTTGGAGGAAAAATTTTGGTGGAGCGTGGTGCAGTTGCGGCTTCTCCCCACTCAGGCCGACAATGCACTTACGGCTGATGGACAGGTTGTTGTTGCTGCATTAATGTCTAGATACCCGATTGACTTCGGAGCATTAACGAGTACTGAGATTCAGTTGAGGGCTTCACAACCCAAAACTTTACTGATATATCCATGCCTGATTACAGAGCTAATTCGGAGGTCACGTGTTCATTTTATTCCTGACATCGAACACCGAATTATAGCTTCATCGACTTATCCTGTGGAGAAGAGCAAGAAAGAGGCCGCCAACGATGGCCAGAGAGAAGAGGATGGGTTTCCAGTGGCACTTGGAGGGGTGCCCATACCTCAGAAGCTGATTCATCCGGGGGCCGCGGGTAACTCGACACAGGAGTTATCCGCCACTACTGCCCCTATTACTAAGGCTTGTCCGGACGCCGTAGATTCTAAGACTCACGCATCCGATACGTACGCCGATCTTCCGTTGAGACTCGGTGCTATTGCGGCGACAGACTTCGGTTCCACAGCCCCAGAGGCCAACTCTACAGCCAGCAGGTCCAGCAGCACAGCCCCAGGGTACAACCAGAGTTGATCCTTATGCTTTCTCGATGGAAAACTTCAGAAAATTTGTAAAACAAGCGGCTACAGTGGATCAGCAGTCGAAAGTTATAAGGGCCCAACTTGATGATTTTGTTAAAGAGAGAGTGGGTGCTATTATAGAGCCTGTGAGGTCGACACTGTCAGCTCGGCTGGATGGCTTTAAGATGAGATTGACAGCATTAGAAATGGCTCGCCCGACCACTTCCACTGATACTTTGAGGGAAGAGTTAGAGCAGCTTAAGGCTGATGTATTATTGTTAAAGGCTCATAACCCGAGCCTAGTAGCAACCCCACCATCTATTGCGGCAGAGATTGAGGAGGAGCTTCCAGTGGTGCAGTTAGTTGCGCCTACCGCGGTGGGTGGTCGGGGAAAGAGAAAGAGAGTGGTTCTTGATGATGAGGAGGAGGTAGAGAAGGCGAAAGAGAGTACTCACCCGAGGGGTCCGGGTCTAGAGGAGCAGCAAATGGCAGAGGCTATTTAGAGATCGTTTGTAGAGAATGTTCCTTTTAGGACCATGGAAGCCACTTCGAGCACTTCTCCAGTTGGGGTACTATTGCTACCACCCCTTCCTACTCTAGTGCCAGCAGCTACAAGTACTACTATTGATGCTGCTATAGATGTTGTTGCTGATGCGGCCACTGAGACTGTTGTTGGTGCGGTTGCGCCACCTGATGCCTCGCGTACCGATGAGTCGCGAGATGAGCAGCGCGCCTAGTGCGCCACATGTATTCCCACTCCCTTGTTTTACTTTTACTGCATTGGGGACATTGCAGACTTTTTCAGTTAGGGGTGGGAGTATTTGATTTGTTTATATTGTATATATGTGTTTAGGACACCCTTGGCTTTTCTTTGCCATGGTTCTTTTTCGGAGGGGTTTATTTTCTATTGAACTTGGAATGTTTAGGTTGTGTTTAGATAAAATAGAGTAATTTTGACTTATGTGGTGGTGGTTTGATTAACTTAGGGCTGTCTTGTTCTGATTTGAGAAAAAGTACTCCCTTCCAAAAAAATTTAAAACTTGGAATTGGTTGTTTAATTGACATGCATGCTTCTTTGTGTGACATTTAGATTATTGAGTTACCTTGTGTCCGGAATTATAGCAGGGAGACTAGTGTGTTGACAATTCTGATGCCATGTGTTGAGAGGTTTTGTATATATATTCTCTAGTTGTGTATGAAATCTAGAACTTGCCTAGTTAGTCGTGCACGTCGCATTCTGAAGATAAGTGAAGCTGTGAAATGATCTTAGTCCTTGTTTGTGTTAGGAACCCATTTTGTAGCCTAAAGATAAGCCTACATGTAGATGAATATCCCTTGCTAGCCATTTTTTTTATCCTTCAAACTGTTCTTTGACTAGCCGTAACAAACCGATACCCGTTCTTAATATCCCTCTCTTTGCACCCGGTCGCTCCTTGGCACTAAAATGAGAAGATTGAGGCTAAAGCCTAAGTTGTGGGTGATAGGTGGAATAAGGGGAACATGAGGCATAAGCCTAAAGTGGGGTAGAAGTGAATTGCCTAGTTAAAAGACATCGGTGTGGTAAGTGTAGAAAAGAAAAAAAAAAGAAAAACAAAAAACAAAAAGAAGAAAAAAAAGTGAAGTAGAGTAGCAATAAAACCACACCGAGGCAATGAAATGAAAAACAAAAGGGAAGAAAACAAAAGGCAAAAAAGGTAAAAGAGAAGGATAAGGTGTAGTGTTCAAGGAGGGTGAGTCACAGTTATCCAAATATAAATCCTACCCGTCCCTGAGCCTACATTACAACTTTGAAAAAGTCCTAGTGCGATCACAGCCAAACTGTTCAAAGTCGAGGGTACTGAAATTAAGGGCAAACCTATGGTATTTGCATGCTTAGCTAGAGAATTTCGTTGTGAGTGTGAGTGTTTCTTTTCTCCCTAGTCTTCTGTCCCATTTCGTGTGTACATATGTGTTGGGACATTCTTTGGTCTTTGTGAGGGCATGAGAATTTGTTAAGTGACTAGTTTCCCATAAGTCTTGGTTCGTGTGCGCTATGGTTTCTGTGATAACAAGATGTTATTAATTGAAGCCTCATTTCTAGTTGCAACGGGTCCTTGATTGGTTTTGTCTTCATTGAGGGGAGAGTCATTGTGATACAGATGATATGCCGGAAGTTAATTGCCACAACCACTGTAGACTGTTTTACTTTGTAATATTGAGACATTTGTAGATTGAGTCTGTTAGTTGACTTGCTTGAGGACAAGCAAAGACTTTAAGTTGGGGGTGTTGATGTGCCGTGAAATTATGGCACATCTAATGCTTTTTAACTCTAAGTTTTACTTGTTTTCGAGTAAGTTTATGTTAGTTTGATATGTTTTGTGTGTTGTGCAGGTATTTCGAAGTTAGAATGCTCGGCAAGAGAAAAACAAGGAAATCAAGTGTTCTGTACTGATATGCACTAAGTACGGACCGTCGACATGTCGACGGTCCGTCGTTTTGGATCGTAGAATTGCAAGGAGAGTTCCTGCAGCCAAGGAAGCTCGACGACATACAGAGCTGGATGATCGACGGGCCGTCAACATGTTCGACGGTCCGTCGAGTTACCTCGTCGACATACTTCCTGCAAAGTGTAAAGTGCATCAGACCGTCGACTTGCACCGTCAACATGATCGACGGTCGTCGAAGTGCAAAGACGATTGAAGTCCTGCAAGTTGAAAATCTGTCATCAGATCGTCGTCATGCACGTCGACGATCGTCGAAGCACAACGACGACTCATCAAGTTGCAAGTCGACCTGGAACAGGATTGAGATTAATTATTCCGAGTTTAACTTGTATAAATACCTGTTTAGGTTTTATTTTTCAGACATCTGGAGTTTTAGTCTGGTAGTAATTACTTTTGGGTTTTTATTACTTTTGAAGATTTTCCAGACAATTACATTCGTTTACTTTCAAGTTTTATTCGTAAGTTCAATACAAAATTCAATTATGCAATCTTCAACCTTTTATTGTTTTCTTGTTGCCATGAGTAGCTAAACACCTTTACTAAGGTTGTGAACCCAAGGATGGGTGTTTGTGATTGATATTCGCATAATGGATTGTTAGGGTTTACTTGTTCTTCGTTTTCATCATATAGTTAGTGGTTGCAAACATTAGCTATGCCATAAACTTTAGTTTATTTGAAAAAATAACTAGGGTAAGGTAAGAAAAAATAACAAGAACTCAAGGCTTTAAACCTTGTTTAATAAATTCACTTAGGAATAAAAGGAATTTACTTGGCATAATTAACCGTTCTTCATGCATACTTTCTTATCTTTGGAAAAAGAATAGAAAGAAATAATCTTTTTTTATTGGGAAATAGTCCAGATTCTCATAGAGGTTAAGTGCATCCATACAAATGATCCATTAGAAGTATATCAAGATCGATACCTATGATCATATACCTTATCTGACGGGGACACAACCTTGGTTCTTTTTACCCATATATTTACAATTTTAAATTTCTAGTCACTTTAAATTAGTCTACAAACCAAATCTCCTATAAAACCCTTTTTCTGGAATGCACCAGGACCGCAAGATTAGTATAATACTTGTTTAGTAAACTTTTCACACCATATTCTCTATGGGATTCGCCCCAACCTCGTTGGGTTACTATATTTGACATCGTCCACTTTACGCTATTAAAAGGTGTAATTTGAGCGTATCAACCCCTCGTCCGGAACATACCTCAGATCACGAGTCCAAAGAAAAATCCAACCCCTTGCGTAATGCCTCGGAACATTCAAATTTTAGCAATATAATGCTAAGTAAGCAACAGACCATCTAATCGAAATAAGAATCAACATTTGGGAAAGAATATCCAAAATACCCCTAACGAGTCAAATTGGAAAACCAGAAATTAAGGGTGAATTTATCCTACCCTCAGTCCCAACAATCATAATCCTCCAATTCATGAGGTTCTAATCACTTTAGACCCTTCAACTTATAATTTAGGCAAAACCCCCCAAATTGGGAGAAACGCTAAGTCTCAACATAGATTCTTGAAATAAATAAGCAATTCCATCCTAGAAGGTGACAACCTACACTTCTAGATGAGACCGCTACGGCGGGATCACTGGGGCGATCTGGTGACCGCTGCAGCGATCGCTGGAAACAAAAACCCATTTTTTATATTGTTAAGTTCGAGTCATTAGTCACAAACTCCCAAAAATAGTTCCTAAGAGAAAAAGAGGCGATTTATTCAATAACTTGGTGGAATCATCTTTGAGGGTAAGTTCTAACCATCACTTTGTTCATTTTCCTTTCTCCCTTAAGTTCCCATGTTAGTTCTAGGTTCTTTAATGGTGTATGAAAATCCTAGAACCCTAAATTCATGAAACCTTTATTTAAGTTATGGAATGTTGATTAGCTTACTGCAGTACTCATTAAAAGACACCACTCGCCATAGCGGTCCCGCTATGGCGACCCACTATCCGCCATGGCGGACACTCCCTACTCCTAGATCACCGCTATGGCGGTGGCGGTCCCGTTGTAGCACCACCAAGCCCGCTACGGCGGTCACACCAAAACCAGAAACTTCTGGTTTTTCACCAACCTTTCCCGAAATCCCGACATCAATCCGAGGCGCCACACACACAAACCAGATATGTACACATATGTAAAAACACGCTACAGACTCATGCGTGGTCTCGAAATTCCCAACGGAGATCTAAATTACCAAGTCACCCTCCAAACGGAATAAAACAAGTTTACAAACAAGTACTCAAAACACAACCAAACGCCTCAGGAACTGAACCATTCACCCCACCAAGTTATAATCGACCCTCTGGACCTCACAAAGTCGACCGAAATCGGAAAAAGGTCCGTTTACTCAAAAGTCAACTATTGGTCAAATACTTACACTTAAGGATTCTAAATCCTTCAGCTTTCACTAGACTCGCTCCTAGTCTCGGAAATTGGTCAACAGGGGTAAAATGGTCAAAAGGCACGTATCGTTACATCAAAATAATAATAAAAAATAACCTAATTAGCTATTTATAGGCCCTACAAATTTCTGACAAAAATACCCCTACGGGGTGCACTCGTGGAGCCAAACTGAGTTCTTATCCACGAGTGATGCTTCAGTTCAGTTTTCGACCTCAAGTTAGGGTTGAGTTAGTGAGATCCTTCGTGGAGCAGAACATAGTTCGTGTGCTCAAGCAGGAGTAGGCTCTTCTCAGGTATTTCTAGATCTTTTCTTAGTGGAGCCAAAAGGGATTTGGCTCCACGTTCTCCCCTGCACTTCTTGCTCAACACTTAGGCATTATCAAGGCTTTTTATTTTTCTATGTACGGCTCCATGAGCTAGTTTCGTGACGCCAAACTTCTTATTTTCTTCTCTCGGGTTTTCACTGTTGTGCTTCCAATTTCATCTTATATTCTTCAATTTGCTCAACTTCTTTATTGATCCCATATTTGAACTCTTTAACCTGAAATTCACCGAATCAAGTTACTTTATGGTTATTAAATCATCTTTAAAAAAATTAAAGTACAAGAAAATGTGCAAATAAGTTGGTAACTTACCAACTCATCAGGCGACTTCTTCAACTCATCGCAACTCACTCCTTCCTCTTCTCGTGTCGTAGTTTCATTTGCTTTATATGCATCACGTGACTCAATTAATTCGCATGCACACCTTTGCCATCCCAGAGTCACTAATTTTTTTACATTCCTTACTTTCTCTATTTCCTTTTATACACATAATAAAAAAGCAATTTTATTGACATTCATGCTTTGTTTGAACACTTGTTGCTTTGCATGGAATCTTTTGTTAATCATTCAACATCAAACTCGTATTTTGATTTAATTCATTCTGATGCATGTAGTCGTTTGTCCTTCTGTTAATCGCTTTTATTATTGCATAATTTTTGTTGATGATTTTTGCATTTTGTAATGTTTTATGTATTGCGCTTCAAGCACGTGGGATTTATGTTGTTTTCCAAAGTTCAAACGTTTGGTTAAGATTCAATTTTAGCATTAGAATATTTTGCTCTAATATCATAAAATAAAATAATCTACCACCTATTAATGGGTTGCTGCATTGTATTCAAACTGATAAATTACAAATAATTTGTGTAAACTCTTCTATAATGAGACACATTTTGAGCTCCTTTTTTTGGTCGAACGAAAATATTTTTTTTTTAAACTCCAGAAAAACAATATAACAACTCAAACAAAACACACAAAAATCAAAACTGCAACTAAAGACGCTGCCTAGACCAACCAAAAACAGCTATATCTCCTATCTATCCTTTGATACATTACATCAATGCTCACATAAGCCTTATGTTCAAACTCTATCTTTACAGTTTGACTTCCTGTATAGCATGTTAAAAATTCAATATTTACTTTCCGTCTACAACCGTGTGCTAATCACCTGGGGTCGACTCCGCAATGCATCATTCTTTGCCATCAAAATCATGTATGTGGTTGCTGCCAACACAGCCCATAAGAATGCCCGGTTTATCTTTCCTTTAGCTCTTCTTGCCAATCTGCGCCATAGTCCTTTCATATAAGTGTTGGATGTGAATTCCCAGCCATCTCAATATCTCTTCCAAGCATGCTTTTGAGAATACACACTCAAACAATGAGAGTTCTCCTCTGTTTATAATGAGATAGGCTCCTAGTTTTCAATTTTTTTTTTTTTTTATTACTGTTACACCTCGGAAAATTTTCCGTTGATGCACAGCGAATAGACTAACGAAGAGCACGAAGTATATGGTATTTCAATAGGTAAATAATGACATTTGATGACCCTAAGTAAGATTTCAAAGACATTCGATGTTATACGAGAAAGTTTGCCAAGAGAGGGTAAGGCATACGATAAGTATCGGAAGGAATTACGAGTAACAAGTTAATGATGATTTAACGATGCTTTGGAGAAGGGTTATAACGTCCCTTAGATTGTTAATGAGGTGATAAACAAGTGTCAAGAAGGTTCCATAAGGATTGGAGATCAAACGAGTCGACGAGAACAAGTTCGGAATGATTGGGCATTATACGGCCAAACATACTGGCCGTATAAAACATACGGACCGTATGTTCAGCCGTATAACCAACCCAGAATGACACCCCTCTCTGGACCAAATCTACGGCCAGACATACGGTCAGTATAATTTATACGGACCGTATGTTGGTCCGTAGAATATGGTCGGGACAGATTTGTGTATTTAATAAGGGACCAAGTCTTATTTCATTTCATTTCCCTCTTCACACCCCTTCTCTCTAGAACATCTCTCTACACTTCTCCCACAAGAATTCAAGAGATATTAGTGTTCAACTTCATCAAACCAAGTGAATCAAGTGTAAGAAACCCATTAAAGTTCATCCAAGACAAGAATCCAAGTGAAGGTGAAACTAGGGTTTTGCTCAAGTGAGGTGTTTGCACCCAAGGTTCATTCCTACACCATCTAAGGTAAGTTTTATGGTATTTCCATGTTGTTTAAGGTATTTGAAAGTTGAAACACTTGGATTGTAGAAGGAAATAGGAAATGGGTCATGAATGTGGAAATAGTGTCACTTTGGAGTAAATGTTTGGATTGAGTCATGATTCTTGATATGTTATGATTATAATCATGTTATAAATGATATTGAGAACATGAAATAGACATTATATATGAATGAACATAATCGTGTGACATTACCATGAATATGGATGATTGGAAGTGAATTGAGAAGTAAGGATAATGTAGATGAATAAAGGCTATTGTTATGGTGTTGTGAATGCTATTATTGATGTTTGGGAGTTGATATATGATATGGAGGAAGTTGTATAAACAAAGGAGATGCTGTCCAATTTTCTCTAACTTTAGTCAAGTATGCTAAGCTATCGATTCTCTAATGTTAGTATGCACTCTAATGAAGGTAGAAACGTGAGCATTGAAGGAGAACGTGCAAGTGATAGAATAGTTGAACGAAGAGGTATGTAAGGCTAACCCTTCTTTCATAAGGCATGGTTCTTTGGCCAAATATCTATTCTTCTATGAGCCTACGATATTCTCCAATGATTCTATCTCTAAAAGCTACTAAGCTCATGATCCTCGATATGTTACGATTGTACTAAGTTCCTTATATGATGAGTAATCCTCTAGGGATAGATGTAATGAACGACGATAGAAATGATGCTAAAGATGCTTATGAGCTTATATGTATATGTGCCTATGTATGGCTATTATGAAACCCCGAGCTTATATGGCCGGGTAGAATATAGTAAATATGTATATATATATATGCGCGCGCGCATATATATATATATATATATATATATAACCCCGAGCCTTGGTAGGGCCAGGTATGTATGACACTGAGCCTTGGTAGGGCCAGGTATGTGAAACACCGAACCTTCATGGTCGGGTATGTGTATGCTATGTAAATGCTATGTCTATGATATGAATACGAATATGCTATGAATACAGAAATGCCATGAATATGAATACGTAGATGAATACGAATATGAATGGAAATATGACTACGAATACGAAAATGGATATGTAAACAAGTATGGATATGAATAGGGATACGGATATGGATGTATGTACATGGATACGCAATAGAAATGGAATGTCCCAATGAAAAGTAAGTAAGTATTATGACTATGATACTATTATCTCCCATCCTATGCTATTTCATATGTTGTCTATTATGCTTTCATATTGATGTTGATCATGCTTTACATACTCAGTACATTCTTCGTACTGACGTCTTTTTGTTTGTGGACGCTGCGTCATACCCGCAGGTGGCCAGGGAGACAGATTTTGATCCATAGCTTCATTTCTCAGGGACTACATAGCGGAGCTCCATTTCATTCGGAGCTACAGCTTTTGGTATTCATTCTTTTGTGTACATATTTATGGGCACGGCGGGGTCTGTCCTTTATATGATATGACATACTCTTCTTAGAGGCTCATAGACATGTGTATATGGTTAGATGTGTTTGGCCTTGTCGACCTATATTTTGGATATCATTTTGTTAGCCTTGTCGGCTTATGTACATTAATATGGGCATAGTTGCTAATGATGATATAAATGAATTGTCGCCCAATGGAATTAGTATGAATAACGGATGAAAAGTATAATTTAGCTATGTGGCTCACCTAGATGTAAATAAGGAAGTATGATAAGAGGTGCCCGGGTGGGATAGCACCGGGTGCCCGTCGCGACCCTCCGGTTAGGTCGTGACAAAAGTGGTATCGGAAAGCGATTGTTTGTCCTAGGGTGTGTCTACGAAATTTGTGTCCGGTAGAGTCTTGGTTATGGGTGTGTTGCGCGCACACTTATAAACAAGAAGCTTCGAGCATTTTAGGAATGAATGACGACCTTCTTTCTTCATAAGATCGTGCGATAGAGCTATGATATAAGAACTTCACTTCTCCTTAACCGTGTGTTATGTATTTCAAAATGCTGTAAAGAGAGAAAGGCTACGGCGGCCCAAAAGGGCAAGAGTTTGAGAAAAGCGAGTGAAAGAGCACCGCCACGATGGTAAAGGAAAGTAGGTCAGTGCGGCTCGATCTCGACCCTCCCGTTCGGTCTATTTTATGAAATAGCAGAGGCCCTCGGCCCCGGCTCCGACTCCTCCGGCTCCTCCACCGGATGCTTCTCAAAGCCAAGATGTAAAGTGGCCATTCATTTGCTTACTCAATTGGTTGCGCCTGCTCGGCAGCATGTGGCAAGGTGATAGGGGCTGTTGGTGCGGGGCCCATGATTTCATGGTTTGACCCTACGAATTCTTCAGATCAAAGCCGGACGAGGACCTGGAACTTTATTGATGGTATGTTGAGGACACTTCGGTTGATACATGTTTTAGACACCAATCGGTGGAGTTAGCATCCTATAGATTGAGGGATGTTGTGGTTCATTGGTACACGGTTTGGATGGCTTCACGGGGAGCTAATGCACCTCCTCCGGTATGGCAAGAATTTGTAGATGCCTTCCTCCGACATTATTTGCCTCTAGAAGCTCGGTGAGCTAGAGCCGATAAGTTTCTAAATTTGAGGCAAGGAAGCAAAGTGCTTTAGAGTATAGTCTCCGCTTCAATTCATTGGCTAGGTATGCTTCGGCTATGGTAGCGAATATGGGTGACCGAGTGCACCGATTTGTGAAAGGCCTAGGGCTACATTTGATGGATAGGTGCTTGGTAGCATCCCTTCAGACAATATGGACATTTCACGCATTAGGGCCCATGCTCAGAATTTATAAAAGTCTACGACAATGAAGTGAATGTGAGCATGATAGGAATAACAAGGGCTAGATCTTCGGTCCGAGGTAGGCATAGAGGCGGGCACGGACGGCGGTTTTCGAGGCATTCGGGCATTCTATGATTAGTGCGCCTCCACAATTTTTAGGCTAGAGATTTGATAGATCTACTCATCCTGTGCCGAGTCAAGGCTTTTCGGGATCTCGGTAGGGGTGATTCGGGTCGAGCGAGGCCACCCGTGCCACGACGTTCCCGGTGTGGGAAGTTACAACGGGGTCGGTGCCGTTTTGGGTTCGAGAGTTTTGCTATTCATGTGGTCGACTGTGCCATATTATGCATGATTGCCCCTCGGTTGGTGGTAGAGGAGTAGGGACCGAACGCCGGGGCCGGTAGCCGGATCTTCGTCATCATATATACACCCCACGGGGCCCGTGTTCACATGCGCCGCCGGCCATTGTAGAGGCGGAGAGGAGAGTCCCGCCCTTGCGGGGCCTCGGACCGTATTTATGCTTTGGGCCGGACGCCAAGATCGTGAGTCTTCTCACCGACGTTGTCACGGTGTATATTATCGGTATTTTTCTCATGATGTATATGCTTTGATAGATCCGGGCTCCACATTGTCATATGTTACTCTGTATATTGCGGGTCGGTTTACAGTCAAACCGGAGTCGATCAAACCTTTTGAGATGTCCACACCCATTGGTGAATCGGTAATAGCTAGCCGAGTGTATAGAAATTGTGTAGTGGTGATTTGTGACCATCATACTATGATTGACTTACATGAGTTAAAAATGGTGGATTTTGACGTTATTATGGGCATGGATTGGTTGGCTTCATGCTATGCCAATGTTGATTGTAGAATGAAAATGGTTCATTTCTAATTTACGGAGAACCAGTTTTAGAATGGAAAGAAATACGGTGTCACCAAAAGGTAGGTTTATTTCTATCTAAAGGCAAAGAAAATGATCACAAAAGGTTGCATTTATCATCTAGTTCGGGTTCAAGATGTAAGTCAACCGCCGACTCTTCGGTCGATTCCGTAGTAAATGAGTTTCCGGATGTATTCCCGGAAGAGCTTCCAGGCCTCCCTCCCGAGCGGGAGATTTATTTTGCTATTGATGTGTTGCTAGACACCAAGCCTATATCTATTCCTCCTTATAGAATGGCTCCCGCAGAATTGAAAGAGTTGAAGGAGCAATTGAAAGACTTGCTTGAGAAAGGCTTTATTAGGCCTAGTTCATCCCCGTGGGGAGCACCCGTATTATTTGTCCGAAAGAAAGATGGCTCGTTGAGAATGTGCATCGATTATCGGCAACTGAATAAGGTGATGATTAAGAATAAATATCCTCTTCCGAGGATTGATGACTTGTTTGATCAATTACAAGGTGCCAAATGGTTTTTCAAGATCGATTTGAGGTCCCATCATCAAGTGAGGAGTCGGGGAGAAAGATATCCCTAAGACATGACGCTTTCGTAGACAAGATATGGCCATTTTGAGTTTCGCGTAATGTCATTTGGGCTAACTAATGCACTGGCAGTGTTTATGGATTTGATGAACAATGCGTTCAGACCCTTCCTGGATTTATTTGTGATTGTATTCATCGACGACATCTTGGTGTATTCTAGATCCGAAGTAGAACATGCGGATCATTTGCGTACTGTCCTTGGAGTTCTTCAAACTCGAGAGTTATTTGCCAAATTTTCTAAGTTTGAGTTTTGGTTGAACTCGGTGACATTTTTGGGTTGTTTCGGTAATGGTATTCGGGTAGATAGCCAAAAGATTGAGGCCGTGAAGACTTGTCCAAGGCCCACAACTTCTATAGAGGTTCGTAGCTTTACGGCTTAGCAAGATATTACAGAGATTTGTTGAAGGTTTTTCTTCTATTTCTACACCACTTACAAAAGCCGACCCGTAAATCAGCAAAGTTTCAATGGACGAGATGCTTGTCAGAACGTAGTTTCCAAGAGCTAAAAGAGAGATTGACTTCTCGCCCTACCACGACACTTCGAGGATTGGAAGGTTATGTTGTTTATTAAGTCATGCTTCGTGCGTCATAGGGCCGTGTGTTGATGCAACATGGTAAAGTGATTGCATATGCTTCAAGGCAATTACGGAAACATGAGAAAAATTATCCAACCCATGACCTTGAATTGGCTGCAGTGATTCATGCATTAAAGATGTCGAGACATTACTTGTATGGTGTTTATGTGGATATTTACACAGATCATAAGAAGGCTCCCGCATATCTTAATAAAGAGTTGAATTTGCGGCAACGACAATGGTTGGAGTTTCTCAAAGATTATGATGTCGATATTCTGTATCATCCCGGAAAGGAAAATGTTATGGCTGATGCTCTTAGCCGTAGATCTATGGGAAGTTTATGTGATGTACGACCGAGAAAAGAAATGGGTTTCCATGAGCTTGAGAGTTAGCTAGCCTAGGAGTTCGAGTAGTGGACTCGGTGCAGGGGGAACTACCGTTCGGTAATTCAGCCACGGTCTCGTCGCTAGTAGTGGAAGTGAAAAGCGACAATACGAAGATCCCATGCTAATGCATTACAGTAGACACTTCGAAGAAGGATTCATCATTTTGAGATCTCGGGAGACGGAGTTCTCCGATGCCGAGATGACATGTGTTCCTAACGCGGGTCTACGCCACCAAATATTGAGAGAGCTCATTGTTCCAGCTTATTCCGTCCACCCCGAGCAACAAAAATATATCATGATCTTAAGTATATATAGTGGTGGAATGGGATGAAGAAAGATATACAAGTAATTTGGAGCTCAATGTCCCAATCAACAAGTTGAAAATCGAGCACCAAAATTTTGGGTGGATTATTTTGCAAGCTATAGAAATCCCAACTTGAAAGTGGGAAGTAATTAACATGGACTTCATTACAGGCTTACCCCGTTCTCGACATAAGTACGATTCCATATGGGTGATTGTGGATAGTCTCACGAAGTCAGCTCATTTCTTACCAGTCAGAACTACGTATGTGGTAGAAGATTATGCAAAGCTTTATGTTAAAGAGATAGTGCAGCTCCATGGTGTTCCAGTATCTATTATCTCAGATAGAGGAACTCAGTTTATAGCTAATTTTTGAAAGTCCTTCCAAGAGGGTTTGGGGACTCAAGTGAGCCTTAGCACGGCATTTCATCCACAAACTGATGAACAAGCTGAACGTACCATTCGGACTGCGAGGATATGTTACGGTACGTATGTTAGATTTTGGAGGTAATTGGGGTGATCACTTACCACTCATTGAGTTTCCTTACAATAATAGTTATCATTCTAGCATTCAAATGGCACCGTATGAGGCTTTATATGGGCGAAAGTGTAGATCCCCAATTGGGGTGGTTAGTAAGAGGAGAGACTAAATTGATAGGGCTGCACTAGTCCAAAGAGCCATAGAAAAAGTTAAGCTCATACAAGATGGTTATTAGCAGCCCAAAGTCGTCAAAAGTCCTATGTATAATCGTCGAAGGGACTTAAAGTTCAGTGAACGATTGGGTATTCTTAAAAGTTGTCCCCACGTAAGTGGTGTAATGAGATTTGGCAAAAGGGAAGTTAAGTCCCCAAGTACATTGGGCCTTATGAGATTGTGCGCAAAGTAGGCAAAGTGGCTTACGAATTAGATCTACCTCCGATTTGGAGTCGGTTCACCCGCTTTTCATGTCTCGATGCTTCGTAAATGTGTTGGAGATCCTACTAGATCGTACAAGCGTAAATGTAGATGTCTGGCTTACGTAAAAGTTGACTTACGAAGTTATGCACCATTGCAATATTAGATAGGCAAGTACGGAGGCTTAGAAACAAAGAAGTGGCCTCAGTTAAAGTTTTGTGGAGAAATGATAACCGAGAAGAAATGACATGGGAAGCGGAAGAGATTATGAAATCCAAGTACCCGCATTTATTTCAGCCCCAGGAAGATATCCAAGATGAGACATCAAGATCGTAAGGTATGTATATTTTTCTTTTTATGCATTTGGGTCGTGTGTGGCCAAACTCTATTGCTATTATGTTGTGGCCCTGTGAGGCATTGCTATTATGGGTCTGTGACAGGATGGTAGCACCATATTGCTGGAAACTTCCGGCGAAATTTTCGTAGAATTCCCGAGTGCTAAACATTCGAGGACGAATGTTCTTAAGGGGGGAAGAATGTTACACCTCGAAAAATTTTCCGTTGATGCACAGCGAATAGAATAACGAAGAGCACGAAGTATATGGTATTTCAATAGGTAAAGAATGACATTTTATGACCCTAAGCAAGATTTCAAAGACATTCGATGTTAGACAAGAAAGTTTGCCAAGAGAGGGTAAGGCATACGATAAGTATCGGAAGGAATTACGAGTAATAAGTTAATGATGATTTAACGATGCTTTGGAGAAGGGTTATAACGTCCCTTAGATTGTTATTGAGGTGATAAATAGGTGTCAAGAAGGTTCCATAAGGATTGGAGATCAAACGAGTCGACGAGAACAAGTTCGGAATGACTGGCATTATACGGCCAAACATACTGCCGTATAAAACATACGGACCGTATGTTCAGCCGTATAACCAAGCCGTAATGACACCCCTCTCTAGACCAAATCTACGGCCGTACATACGATCAAGATAATTTATACGGACCGTATGTTAGTCCGTAGAAGAATACGGTTTGTGACGATTTGCGTATTTAATAAGGGACCAAGTCTTATTTCATTTCATTTCCCTCTTCACACCCTTCTCTCTAGAACATCTCTCACACTTCTCCCACAATAATTCAAGAGATATTAGTGTTCAACTTCATCGACCAAGTGAATCAAGTGTAAGAAAACCATTAAAGTTCATCCAAGGCAAGAATCCAAGTGAAGGTGAAACTAAGGTTTTGCTCAAGTGAGGTGTTTGCACCCAAGGTTCATTCCTACACCATCTAAGGTAAGTTTTATGGTATTTCCATGTTGTTTAAGTTGTTTGAAAGTTGAAACACTTGGATTGTAGAAGGAAATAGGAAATGGGTCATGAATGTGGAAATAGTGTCACTTTGGAGTAAATGTTTGGATTGAGTCATGATTCTTGATATGTTATGATTATAATCATGTTATAAATGATATTGAGAACATGAAATAGACATTATATATGAATGAATGTAATCGTGTGACATTACCATGAATATGGATGATTGGAAGTGAATTGAGAAGTAAGGATAATGTAGATGAATAAAGGCTATTGTTATGATGTTGTGAATGTTATTATTGATGTTTGGGAGTTGATATATGATATGGAGGAAGTTGTATAAACAAAGGAGATGCTGTCCAATTTTCTCTAACTTTAGTCAAGTATGCTAAGTTATCGATTCTCTAATGTTAGTATGCACTCTAACGAAGGTAGAAACGCGAGTATCAAGGAGAACGTGCAAGTGATAGAATAGTTGAACGAAGAGGTATGTAAGGCTAACCCTTCTTTCATAAGGCATGGTTCTTTGGCCAAATATCTATTCTTCTATGAGCCTACGATATTCTCCAATGATTCTATCTCTAAAAGCTACTAAGCTCATGATCCTCAATATGTGACGATTGTACTAAGTTCCTTAGATGATGAGTAATCCTCTATGGATAGATGTAATGAGCGACGATAGAAATGATGCTAAAGATGCTTATGAGCTTATATGTATATGTGCCTATGTGTGGCTATTATGAAACCCCGAGCTTATATGGCCGGGTAGAATATAGTAAATATGTATGTATATAATGCGCACGCACCACTGCAGTTGGCACGGATAACTCGAGCCTCGTAGGGGCTGTGTATGTGAAACACCGAACCTTCATGGTCGGTTATGTGTATGCTATGTAAATGCTATGTATATGATATGAATACGAATATGCTATGAATACAGAAATGCTATGAATATGAATACGTTGATGAATACGAGTATGAATGGAAATATGACTACGAATACAAAAATGGATATGTAAACAAGTATGGATACGAATACGGATACGGATATGGATGTATGTACACGGATACACAATAGAAATGGAATGTCCCTATGAAAAGCAAGTAAGTGTTATGACGATGATGCTATTATCTCCCATCCTATGCTATTTCATATGTTGTCTATTATGCTTTCATATTGATGTTGATATGCTTTACATACTCAATACATTCTTCGTACCGACGTCTTTTTTTTGTTTGTGACGCCGCGTCATGCCCGCAGTGGCCGGGAGATGTGCTTGATCCATAGCTTCATTTCTCGTGGACTACATAGCGAGCTCCATTTCATTCGGTTGCTACACTTTTTGGTATTCATTCTTTTGTGTACATATTTATAGGCACGGCGGGGTCCTGTCCCGCCTATATGATATGACATACTCTTCTTAGAGGCTCGTAGACATGTGTATATGGTTAGACGTGTTTGGCCTTGTTGGCCTATATTTTGGATATCATTTTGTTAGCCTTGTCGGCTTATGTACATTGATATGGGTATAGTTGCTAATGATGATATAAATGAATTGTCGCCCAATGGAATTAGTATAAATAACGGATGAAAAGTATGACTTAGCTATGTGGCTCACCTAGATGTAAATAAGGAAGTATGATAAGAGGTGCCCGGGTGGGATAGCACCGGGTGCCCGTCGCGGCCCTCCGGTTGGGTCGTGACAATTACATACAGGGTAGAGGAATTGAATTATAACGTGGGGATTTGAACCCTCACCAACAGTGGTGGATTTAGGATTTTCACTTAGAGGGTTCGAAAAAAATAATAAAAGCTAAATATAAAAAATAATGTTGTTTTTGGGAACCGAACCTAAGACGCTAAAGACAATTTTGAACACCCTGGACCACTTGAGCTAACTTTTTACATTTGTTCAGGGTATTCAAAAGTATATATATATATATATGAACACAGAAAATCTACCATATATATACACTGTAATTTTTTTCGAACGAACACCCTCACGGCCCTCTAAATCCACCCCTGCTCGCCAACAATGTGAAAGTTCAGGTAGCCAATCAACTGAGCTACTAGATCCCTACCCTAGTCGAACTTTAATACATTAACTGTCATTATTATCTTACAAAGCATTTACAAACAAAAATTTATACTACTCCCTCCGTCCCAAAAAGATTATTCTCTTTTGACTTGGCACAAAATTTAAGAAATAAAGAAAAACTTTTAAAATGTGTGGTCCAAAACAAGCCTTAGATATTTGTGTAGCTGTAAATTATCTTATAAAGTTAAATTGTTTCTAAATATGAAAGTTTTATGACAATCATTTTGGAGACGACTTAAAAAGTTAAAAGCATGATAATCTTTTTGAGACAGAGGGAGTGTCAAGTTTTGTTGAAGATAAAAGCATGTAATTGTTCGTAATAAGTAGTGCAACCAGTGACCTGAAAAATAAAACAGATAATCTATAAAAACTTACTAAATTAAAAAGATAATATAATTCTTTTTTACCGTGTCAAGTTAAATCAATCCACTATACTAGTGGGGTTTGCTTGGTTTCTGATAATCAATTGGATCATCCACAAGGTCAATTGGATGAGATCACATAATTACAATTGACTAAAACCAACATAATAGTCAATCTCTAGAAACGTAGGCAGGCAAAGGTCGCCCTCAAGTCACACCTACTAATTCCTTCTTTTACGACATCTGAATTAATACTTGCTCTCCATGATACCAATTACCAAGGGACATACACATTTGACACATAACTTGTTACTTTCTTTGTGCCGTCTGGAATAAATGCTTGAGATTGGGACTTACTTTTTGCCATTTGAATATATAGTACAAATTATTAGCAGGTGAAGATCACGTGAAAAAAATTCAATGCAAAAATCAATAGACATTCCTATTTGTGCACGCTCATAGCAGCTATAAGGTGGTACAGACGTATGGTAGAACAATGATTTTACTTTATACTTTATATTTATAAGATAAAATGTATTTTTAAAACCGGTAATAATGTCTTATTTTTAAGGTCATTAATCCAACCTTTATGCACATTTATTTATAGTTATATTTTAGATGATCTGATAGTATAACTATTATAGTGTATATTAATTAAACTCGAGATACAATATGTCATATTGAATAAATTTTATGGGGCGTAAAAAATACCTCAAAAAGAATGAACAGTTGAAAACTGTTTGAAAGCTCTCTCATGTGGAGATTTTTTTTGTCTCTTTTGTACAAACAAAAATGATGGAAATTCTTTTGACCCTACTTCTATTAAGTCTTGCAGATCATCGTATTTATACATATAACCTTTTCTTATAAAAAGCCTAATTCCTAGCCACCCTGTTTTGTTTCTTTCTGGCTTTCAAGATTCATAATGAAGGTTGTTCTGAAACATCCATCTTGTCCATATCCTTTTCCGCTTTCAAAATCCACTCTCCCACTCCACAATTCTATAACTCCATCAAATAGCTAGCCATAAATGCATCATAAAAGTGGAGCCCACAATCATCGCTGAGTCAAAATTTATGTTCAACCATTAACATTTTGTCATTGTATTTTTAATATATCAAGTGTTCAAAATTTAATCCTCCTCAATCCACTTTTACTTGTTCACTATATTAAAAATATATGTTCCTTTTTACTGTCCAGTTTAAAAAATCAAGAGATAATATACTATTTTATACCTATTTTACCCTTCTTAACTATTAAGTACTATTCATTTCCTAATACTTAGATGACTTATAATAATTACAGTTAATATATGAACGGAAGGAATATATGTTAAAATTTTAACAATCTTTCATATTTAGGTGAAAGTATTGAATTCAATGGGACCCGGAACAAAAATGCTTTAAAAAAAAAATTTTTGAATCAAAATACCCCAACAAAAAAAAAATGTTATCAATGTACCTTTAGCGCAAGAAAAATCGCGCTAAAGCACTTAACCGTAACCCGATGCACATTAAGTGCTTTAGCGCGATTTTTCGCGCTAAAAGGAGTTTTCTTGTCTCCCTATAACGCAAAGATTTTATCACGTTATACTATAGCGTGCAAAAAATGCGCGTTATACTCTTCAACATAAACCCATCGAGTTCCACCACCGGTCCCTCCAAAGGTTTAAAAAAAAAAAAAACCGCTATTGACGGAGAAAAAAAGAGGTGGTCCCACTTCCAAAACGTCACTTTCTATTAAATTTCGTCCTAAAGTTTAGATTTCTGTGTATTCAAGTCGAGGAGCAAGATTCTAAGTTCAAATTTTGGGGAAAAGCGGCGTAGAACTCGATTAAATAACTCTACAAAAAATCTTCGATTAAGGTTTTTTACTATGAACTTTTGTTATTATTTTGTTATATACATTATATTCTAAGCATGCTTAACATTTAATCCTTGCTATGTTTCAAAAAAAAAAAAATCAATTTTTTTTTGTTCTTTTTCGATCGTGGCTGGGCTTTTGCCACATCGTTCGATTTTTTTTTTTTTGTTTAATTCAATATTTGTTAAATGTTTATGAATTGTTAATTTGTTAAATGTTTATGAATTGTTAATTTGTTATATGTTTATGAGTTGTTAATTTGTTAATTATTTATGAATTGTTAATGAATTATTATTTTGTTAAATATTAATTATGAATTTATTAGTTGTTAAATATTGTTTATGAATTGAAAGAAATTGATTGGTAATGAATTATTATGTTGTTAACACTTTGATTGATGATTGTTATGTATTATTTTGACATTTTTCGTATTGTGTCATATTGTATAGGACCAAATCAATGGTTACATAAAATAGGACCTTTCTTTGTTTACATAAAAATAATATTAAAGTAACAATCAAAACAAACATTGTATTTAAATTAACAACATAATATAATACAATAGGTAACAACCATCCGTATAAGTTGTAAATGATTATGAATTGTTATCTATATAATTTTAAAACCGTGAATATATATATGTTAAATAAAAAAAGATTATCCAAAAAAAGAATAGTTAAAGTTCTTCTTTTCATAAATACATAAGTTAACGACAAAAATGTAAAGTATGTAGAAAAATATGTGGTTGACGAATATACTCTTTTAATCTAATTTTATCGTAGCTGTGTTGGTTATTTGGTCAACTAAAAATATATCACATATTCAAAATAGAGTTCTAAACAAATATTACTGCTGAATTTCGATTCTCAAACTAATTAACTTAACAAGTCTTTGCCATCATATATGTGTCCTTACTATCACATATTAAATTTACTGCATATCCCACAGCCATGGTTGAGCGGTGGAGGCCAGAGACACATACCTTCCATCTTCGCACTAGTGAGGCCACGATTACACTTCAGGATGTGGAGGTCCTCTTTGGATTGCGGGTAGATGGAGAGCCATTATACACTCGGTACGAGTCTCCTCCCGGTCGACGTGGGCTACGTAGTTGACTAGGCTCACCCACTTCGTAAGCCTGGTTGCCCGTGGCCGCATTTCGGGACGAGTCGGTTCGGATTAGTGCACTCGCACTTTTTGGAGGTCTTGATCCGGCTGATGACGGCACCCGCCAGGACTTGCCACGTTGATCGTCATGCCCGTTTGTATCCGCTTATTATATTCGGCATCTTGTTCCCCGAATTCATCGGGTGCCTTTGTCGGCTTACGTTATTTGGTTTTCTTGGAGCATCCGGGACCGCTCCGGAGACTACAACAAAAGGGGGGTCGTTTTGGTGCATCTTCTGCATGCCCGTGCCGAGCGCTTATGGTGTTGTCCTGCGCGTGTGTGTGTGGATTTTTTTTCGTTCTCCAGGTAATATTTTAAGTATGCCTTCCTTTAATGTAGACAAAACTCTTGAAAAGACGACTTAAAAATCGTATTTTCTAATATCGCTGTACAGTTATGGGCATGGGAGAGGATGCGCTTTTTCACCGTACTCAGTATCACCCCGACATTGACATGCCTTATGCGAGAGGTGGACAAAGTGATTTTGATCGGGATGTGGATACGCACCCGCGCATTCTACCATTCGGGACCAAATTTTGATCACATGACGGACAATGCGGTAAAACAATTTAAATTTACATTAATAATTTAATTAAACGTCTTTCGACTTGTGATCAACGATTTGTATGTATATGTTATGCGTCGATTTATACGGACGCCGTACGCCGTTATATTAGATGGTTTGCCGGCTTTCCGTAGGCGAGGTCGGGGGTTTGGATGTCGCAAAGTTGTCCATTGATACACGGACATCGTAGAGGAGCACATGCCCGAGCGTGTCTTACGGCGCTTTGGGCATACACGAGCATACCCCCCGACGTCCGCGCACGAGCTCCGACACTACCGCGGGACGATCGAGCTGCCGTGATGATGATTTGCTCGGCTTTCATGGATGTTCGGCTCCACCGTTGGGAGAATGTTGGGCACTTTAGGTGTGGTCGGCCATTTGACTCCCATCGAGCATTCGTACGCGCCCATCATCGTATCACACGCCGATTGATCGGCAACCCAGCTTTGCTGTCACGACCCAATCCCGTAGGCCGCGACTCGTGCCCGAGTTGGACACTCATACGTACCCATATCCCACATTATCATAATAGCAGGATAAACATATATAACAGCTAAAGGATATCATCAGATGACGCATAAAAGTGAGTATGTCGCACGAAGGCCGATCAGGCCATCACAAAATATATACACAACCCCCAACGTACACAAGGCTCACAGAGCATATACAGAACCCACTATACATGTCTACAGACCTCTACAGACTGAAAACATAAACATATGACGGGACAGGGCCCCGTCGTACCCATGAAATCCGTATATATACATAACAGAAAAAGACTATACCAAAAATGCAAACTCCGAACAAAGGAGTGCTGGAAGATAGCTGGTAGATAGCCTAAGCGGGCGGATCTGCAAAGCGTGTGTCGGTACACAACGGGCATGAAACGCGAAATTTAAGGAAGGTCAAGACGAAAAATGTATCGAATATGTAAGCAGAGACCGTAATAAATGAAATTAAGATCGGAATGATTATGCGAAGAACAAACGAAATAAGTAGTCAAAATGCATATCGTAAACCATAAATAATATATGCAGTAAAACATATGCCAAAAAACCGGTCTGTTAGTGGACTCGAATCGTAACGTGGTCGCCCCCGACACCGGCACCACAAATCATAACATCATAATAGATGGCCATATCGGATCGTAATCAATAAATATCAACATAAGCGTACATGGCACGTCATACACCACAACCCATGCACGTATTATACCCGCCCCTCACACCGGAGCACGCGAACAATGCGAGAAATACGCTCGAGAACATATCCTGCCCGGCTCGATCAAAGTGGGAAACATTGAGGCATCCACGAATGGAGTAGTGAGAAACTAAATGCAATAAAATACCATATAGATTTTTCGTAGACTCAATGAAGCATAGCGAATGACGTATCAAGCAATGGGACCGACGGTGGAATCATATTGCTTAATTTCGACGTCATAACGGATTACGGAGAAATAACCTTCCTACGATCGTTTCCATGTTCCAAAATAGTTTATAAGACTTAAGGGAATATTTAAAATAATTTTCATTTAGTAGTTAAAATAGTGGTTAAAACATTTCTTTTAGAATCGCTCGAAGACAAATCATAAATGCGAAGAGGGTGAACGGATTAGTAGGTCCACCTCTAACAACCAAGCGATGGGCTTGAATCATGTATATTATGCCTATGGAATCATCTATATAGGTCCTAGGGACGTTCCATAACTTTCTAGGCAATTTGTACCAATTTGCATAATTCTTTCAATCTAAACATACTTAAAGGATTCAATTCCATTGAACGAAAAAGGGGCATTTTCGAATGCGGATTCCGATGAATAGAACACTTCTCGAGATTCAAATCCGATCCTAGTACCCTTAGGTCATGCCAAGAGAGGAATAGAAAGCTTTACATACCTTTTTGCGCCTCTTACGCTCTCCAAAAACTCACTTCCCGTTTCGCCAAAAATCCGCAAATGGTCACATGACCAGTTACTATTCATGAGACTTACAATTTCCCAACTTAACCAATATTGTTCTATAAAAATTTGGGCAGCATCTCCTCTATACATATAGCATCCCCGAGATTCAACTCGGCTCAAAATGATCAACAACAACCAAACCAACAACATTATTTCACAACGAGAATCGCATACTAACACGAATAGCCTTCTTTCGACATAAGGCAACAACTTCCAAACTAACTTCACATTCCAAACCAATATCAATGTTTACATACTCATTTGTTTATCAAGATCATCCAAACATCATTTGGAGACATTATATATATAGTTTTACATATTATTCGCAAAATATATAAATTTTCCACCGAAACCATAACTCGTCCAAAACTTCCATTCTTCAACCAACATGTTCATAAAGACATTATCATTTCTCAAATTCCTTAACAACAATCATAACTAGACTTAAACAACAATGCATTTCCATAATTACATATCAACTATGTTAGAACACATATACTTTCCTATAACACATATATGCAATTCTCATGCCAAACTTTAATCATTAAACCTCCGCCTACACTATAAAGATCACAACGACGCAACTAACATATTAAACAAAATAAATTCAACATGTCTTCTTCCACTATACACCACACGGCCATAGGCCAATTTTCAACTTCACCACATTTTAATCCATCTTTCACTTCCAATACAAATTCTACAATGTCTACAATTATAATACAACATAAAACTTAACATAATCACACTACACATTAACCATACATTCGGCCACCAACATGCACTCACTTCCAACATGCCAACTTCCATATTTCTATGCTTTCAACTTGTCTCTACATACCACAACACAAACCAAAGCTCCATAACATAGAAAAGGGATTGAAACCTTACCTTTCTCTTCAAACTTCTTCACTTCCTCAAGTTGTCCAAGCGATGAAACCAAGGCTCAATCTTCCGAACCAACTACGCCAAGTTGTAAAGGGACCTTGAATTAGTATAGAAACCCCAAGAAAATAATTTTGAAATCAAGATTTTTGGATGGAAAATTTTCCCAAGGTCAGCCGAATGCCCTCTCTTTCTCTCTTTTTTTTTTTTGCTCTTGTTTCATTTGTTCAATGTTTCTTGAATTTTCTTGAACTCTTGATCTCTTATAATATTTAGTTGGTCACATGTAAGTCACATGACCAACTTCAAGGGCTTGGGCCAAGCCTTAACTTGGCCGGCCACCTTCTCCTCTTTGGGCCTAATTTTTCCAATTTTGTTTTAAGCCCAATTGATAATGGATCGCTTTTGAAAATTCACGGGACTAATTTACAAGATTTCAATTTTGCCCTTAACCTTCCTTAATACTTCCGCGTCAATATTTCCTTAAACATCACATGCACATTAAGTAAAATCCAATTAAGGCCTTATTTCTTAACATTCCGAATTATTTCCAATCTTCCGAATGTGCGCAAAATGCGAGGTGTAACATTTGCGTCCCCCTGGGGATGTAGGATACTCAAGACTCACGCAAGAGAGGCATTGGTAAGTTTATCATATTTAGATTTATTTATTCGCATTGAATGTTACGTTTAAAAAATAATTTTTTTTTTCCGTTGAACACAAATGCAATTAGTGGCCGTACGTCATTACGCATGTCGGTTAGAAGATATGCCACCCGGGCTTCAGGGCTTCGCGGCGGAGATGGCACCTGATATCGAGGATGTATCCGGCGGTGTAGGCGAGATTAGGGCGCAGTGGAGAAGCCTATTCCGAGTCGACTATCGTGCAAAGGCTGCGAGTGAGGGACCGAGTGCTCCTGCAGAGGGCGCCGTGGCCGCGCAGGACGCCGTGTCGCTGTGGACGCCGTGCGCGAGAGGCCGTGGTGCCGCCGCAGGACCCGGTGGTGGGAGGACACCATCCGGGACGAGGCGACGAGGCCGATCCCATTCCGCAGGGCGTTCACGGTCTAGTCCATCCGCGCTCGTTCCAAAGCCGCGCGCCTCACCCGGGGACGTTTACGCCGCGCTCTTACTGCCGAGATATCTGGATCGTCATCAACACCTGAGCCGCAACGCACATTGAGGAGCGTGATAACGTTGATTGGGCGGCGTTACGCGCTTCATTAGCGATGAGCGACCGTGAGGAATTTGATGGACCCAGGATTCTTGACTTCGATGAGTTTTGATCCCGTTAGTATTTAAAATGCTTATTTGTTCATTTAAATTATTTATTTAAATATATATATGTTACTCATTATTTAGTAATATTTGATATTTTAGGATTCGGGGCGCACGTGGTCCACGGTGAGTGACCCATTCGTAGCATTCTCCCCGTCACCGCCGAGGCGGGTGTCTTCTCGTAAGAGACTACCGAGGCGCATGTAAGTTTTTTTACTTAAAACTACTTTTATTCAATATAAGGTAAATATTTATTTAATTTTTATAACCTTTACTTGGACTTCGAACCGAAAGCATCTCGTCCAGAGACTACCTCATATTCACCACCACACCCATTTTGAGGAGCCTACGTACCCATCTCGGTGAGCCTACCAGCGCCCCGACACACGGAGTTTGATTAAATAAATAACGTTAATGTATTCAATATAAATAAGAAATGGTACTAATTATTATAGACTTTTTAGGTTCATCCTTCGGCGCTTGAGGTGGCGACTCCAAACGAGGAAGAGGTTGAGTCTCTAGACCTAGCTCAGCCTGAGGTTCGGAGTGTGCCGGAACAAACGTATCCCGCCAGAAGACGTTCTAGTCAAGGGCGCACGGCTGAAAGGGAAGAGAGATGATCATGACTTGGAGCGTCCGTTATTAAGAGGAAGAAGGACGACGGAGACGACGGCGAGGGCGTGGGGATGGCATACGAGCCTTAGGCCTAGGGATAGTCTCCGCATACTACATGTGGACCCATCCACGATAGTGTATATACATTAGTGTTATACAATTTATCGTAAATATTATATTTTTTTGCATATTTATACATATTATCTTAGTTTTTATTATTGTTTATAGTTTCACATCCTAAATTGATTAAAAAAAAAAAGGTGATACGTTCGAAATAAAGTTAAGCATTAATTTAAAAATAAGACGAAACCCTAAAAGATAAATAACGTAAAGCTAATGACTACAAGTCTTCAAACAAAAAAGGACTTCAAGCACTTTTCAACCACTAAAACGACAATCCAAAGTATTGCATATTCTTTATGTATTGAGCCTATCTCATTAATTGTACAAATATAAGTAGGGTTCTATATAAAATATTGAAGTTTCGGAGTATCAAAGCATGATTAATATACGGCTAAATTACGTAAAAAGGAGTGAAATGGAAAATGGCGGACTACTATAGCGCAGTAAAATAATGCGCTATAGGTAAAACCCAACTATCTATAGCGCAGTAAAATACTGCGTTATAGGGGAGAGAAGACAACTCCTTTAACGCAGTAAAATACTGCGCTAAAGGTACTCTGGTAACATTTTTTTTTGTTGGGATATTTTGGTTCAAAATTTTTTTTTTAAGGTATTTTTGTTCCGGACTCAATTCAATGAACCCATTGAAATGAGTTTCATCCATCTATGATGTGATGGGATGGTTGGAATGACTTTTAGCCCTCTATTCTTAATTAAATGTTTCAGATTCGAGCCTTAAAAAAGAATTATCCCTTCAACTAGTCCTACTTAACGCGAATTCGGATCAGTCGGATGAGTGATTTTCATCACATAATTAATTAATGTATGAAAAATGTGGAGCCTAGAGGCATATATCTAGGGTTTTGAAAGAGGGATGTAGGTAATGAAAAAGAGGGACACACAAGAAACTAGAAAGTTGATGTAGCAAAAAGCCATGGTGGTAAGTGAGAGCAGGCAGTAAGTTTCTGGGTATTTATGGTTCCATGTACTCTGGCTTGCCAAACTCCATGCCCTCTTGTTTCTTCTTTTTCTCTCAATTACCTCTTGTTTTATCAAAGATTCCCAAAGAACAATGCACGTGTTCTTCTTCCTATTGTGGATTTTTAGTTCACTCCACAATATCATGCTGTGATCCTAAAACTATACAATTCTCTCGTAATTGTGAAATATATCTCTATCAATGAAAGTGTATTTAATAATTATGGATCTATGACAACTTCCGTTAGTGGGATCAGGCATATCATAGGATTCATTTGATGATGAGATCGAATGTGTATTTTTTCATACTCACATAAATATACACCTACCCGCTCTTCGTTTAGTAATCAAAGACGTCTGTTCAACAATAATACTATGAATCAAGTAATGATGATCACATGTAGTGTTTAAATTAAGTCTATGACCACTTCGTCTCGAAGCTTAACTTATCACCGAGAGCATATTTTTATTTATATAACTGTATTTTTAATGCATGACTCCGACCTTTATGTGCGGGCTAATTCTTTTTTTCAAATAAATCAAGCACATAAAAATTCATTTTCCATAAAAGGTTAAAAGGGGACGGCGAGACTTGAACTCAGAAAGTATCCTTTTTTTTTTTAAAGTTTCAAACAAATTTATATATGTAATGCATGGTTAAAGATAAAATTGTCCTTGAAGTCCCTCAAAGCTAAAAAATATTAAGGATATTTTTATAAACAAATAACTTTTTTAAAAATTATGTAATGCATATCATTTTTAATACATTATACCAAATAGTCCATAAGAAATACTCTCAGCAAAACTAATCTCTTCGTTACAAATGCACCTTATTAAGTATTAAGTATTGTTATACATCCTATCAAAGACCCCAAAGTTTTTCAACTTTAAAAGTAACGCCATCTTAGTAGCGAGTAGTAACTTTAAGTAATGATTGCTCCGTTGAGTTGGCAACAGTAAGGCAGGCAAACACACGTATGGTTTAACACCTGCATCCAAACAGAGACAGAGCAGAAAAGAGTGAGAACGAAAAAGGCCAGAAAGTGAAATGACCAGTGAACAGTAAGTTTGATGCATCTTATTATATAAATTAAAAAAGAAAGAAAAGTATAAAAGGAAGAGAAAGCTACAGTATGTATAGTTGCCAACTACATTATGATTATGAATAGTTACTCTTAGCTCACAATCGTCGAATTAGTCTTTTGCTGAAGCCAAGATGCAATATATTTCTTCATCAATTTCTTAGTTTTAGTGTTAATGATATTCCTTTATATTACATCTGAAAGAAGATTGGCGATTCAAAGATCTAGCTAGCACGTTTATGCATAAGCAAATCAAGTAAAGAATGATTTGGCAATACCCATCCTTTATATCTACAACTTCTCGTACGCAGTAAAACCTTAACATCAAAGAGAAATTAAAAGATTGTTATTTTTAAAAATAAATTTAAAAAGTATTTAACATAAATTGGAATCACCTAGCTAGACAGCTTCCTTTTGTATGGACTGCTCGGATAGTATAGCATATAATCTATGTTATAGACTGATGCAAACTAAAAACCAAATGTAAAGTAAACATCAATTTGAAAAGAGAAGTGAAGCTTTAAAACTTTTACCACCAAATTAGCAAAATCAGCATTCAAGCTAAGTTAAATAAATGGCTAAATACAGCGGCCCTTAAACTTGCCAGCAAATTTCATTTAGACACTAGAAGTACGATTTGTTTCAATTGATCATCTGGCCACATGATAGTCTTTCTATTAGACACTTTCGATTTAAATTTTTAAAAGGCTTTTGCACATGATCTCAAGTGTTCATTACATAGATAAGTTAATCACATACTCCCTCCGTTTCAATTTATGTGAACACATTTGACTGAGCACGACATTTAAGAAAGAGGGAAGACTTTTGAAACTTGTAGTTTAAAATAAGTCTTGAATATTTGTGTGGCTGTAAATCATTCATAAAGTGAATTTGTTTCCAAATTAGGAAAGAGGTAATTCATTTTGGCACGGACTAAAAAGGAAATAGGTTCACATAAATTGAAATAGAGAGAGTATAAGCTATGTCATCTCCTTTAACTATACATACCTCTTCACTTTTTTTTTGTCTAATATAGAAACACTTTATTATGTTTTTAAATACTCAACTGAAACAAGTCATAGTTCGAATGCCTAAAAAAATATGTTAGCAAATTTGAGGGATTGTCGATGTATTAAACTTAAATAAATCAATACTGCTTGTATAATATTCTACGTAAGCCATCGTGTATACTCCCTCGGTCCCGATATGTGGCACCTTTAGGATTTCGAGAGTCAAATGAATTTTTCTTTGGTCGCGATTTTAACATAAACATTTTTAATATTTTGAATTATTAATTATTATGACTTATAGTACTTTTTTATATAATTTTCAAATATGTAAAAAAAAATAGAAATGTTATGTCTGAATTTACGGTCAAAATTTAAAAATTTGACTTTCAAAATTCTAATTGTGCCACGTAAGTTAAGACAGAGGAAGTATATAAAAACGTTTAAGCCACCAAAAAGAACATGAAAGAAGAGTTAATAAATTTTGTGGTTTTCAAGAAGAAGCACTAGTGTAGATTGAAAAAGGGAGTGGTGGCTGCAGTTCATGGGCCATTAATCTACTTCACCTGGCAAGCTAGGAACTGGAGAATTTTTAAAGATGTTACTGTGCTTACTAGTTATATAGTGAAACAGATAGAATTCATAATGAAAGAAAGAATAGAAATGTGTATAGGATCAAAACAGAGACTACGAAATGTATAGGTTTTCTTGAGGCAATTTGTAATAGTTCTTGAGGCTTGATTTCACTGGCATCCTTCCTGGAAGGTGGTTGGGGGGATCAAGGGCACGTTAATTTGTATTTTGTTTGTTTTGTTGGTGGTAATAAGATTTTACAGCTTATTACCAAAATAAAAATAAAAATTGTGGTTTGTAAAAAAGAAAAGAAGTGTGAACAGTAGTGCAATGGCTGACTAACTGTGGTGTGAAAGGGAAAGAAGTATAGTGTTAGAGGTTGATCCAAAGGTTGTAGGGTCGACACTTGAATGAGACAACCCCCCACCCCCAACCCCTCCACCCCAACCCCCACCACCCATTCATTCACTACCCGACCAGAGCTCTTGAATCAAAGTACTTGCCGGTATGTATACAAACTCTTTGATTCCCAACACCACAATTTCACCTTCCTAATTACAATGGCCTTTTTTGTATGCATGCTATTCCTATGTGACAGTTATCTCTTTCTTTCTTCATCCACAGCAGACAGTACCCAACCCTAATTTCATGGTCTTGTCTTAGCTTCCATTCATTAGCTTTGTTTATTCACTTAATTTAATAAAAATATAAGTTTTCAGCTGTTTCAAAAAGCTTGTTATAAAAGGTTTTCTTTTTTTATTTAATTTATATATCCCGTCAATATAAATAATTTTTTACACTGTCAGTGTATTTTGATATGCTATTTAACATGAACTTTATCTTATTTTTAATATTATTAAGTTTATTTTTATGTGTAATTACTTATAATTATAGTTCTTAATAACATGATTGGGTAAAAAATTGTTCCCTCCTCCGTTTCAATTTGTTTGTCTTACTTTTCTTTTTAATTCATTTAAAAAGAATGTTTCTTTTCTTTTTCGGCAACTCTTTAATTTTAACTTCCTATATGGAATGTTAAAGACACCAATATTCAAGAACATTTTGATACATTTTACATATTTTTAATTTAATACTACAAAATTCAAAAAAAACTTTATTTTTTTTAAATTCCGCACCAAGTCAAAACGACACAAATAAATTAATGCGAAGGGAGTACAATATATAAGCACAAAAGATAAACTTCTCTTTTTTCCTATCCTTGTTTCAAGTCCCTAGATTTATCTGGCTCTCTCTTCTCCCATTCTCCTTTGTTTTTTTGTTTTTGTTTTTGTTTTTGTGGGTATATTTTCTCTCTTGTTTAGTCACCTTTCAGAAGTGATGTCTCTCCTTTTTTATTCACTAGGGTTTACTTTATTTAACTGCGTCATTCCGCACCACTCTCTTGCCCTTCCACACCCTAAAACATCTCTCTCTTGCCCTTTGCATGATCTATGTATAGATGTTTCTTAATTAGTCTTCCCCTTTCACTCCTTTTTCAATTTTGGTGTTCTTGTTCAGTCTTCTTTTTAAACTTTTTGGCTCCTCATCTTTTATGTCTGTCTTGTGTTGTGTGGTGTTGTGTCCCTCTCATATACTAGCTAGTGTTAATTTCCTCTTCTTCTACTATCCATTATGAGTGATCCTTATACCAATTACTTCCATGGATGGTTCAATAATCTCAACCCTCTTTACCATTTCTCCTCCTCTTCTTCTTCTTCTTCATCCTCCTCATCTTCTAGTACTCCTCCTTTTTCTTCCTATAACTATATCTTGCCCTCTTCAACAAATTTCCAATATTTTCAATCTTCACCACCTTCTCCTCCTTTGAAAGAACCTCTTCCTCTCCTTAGTTTGAGCCCAACAAGGCAAATTATTCAAGATTACTCATCTAATCCTATGGAAGTTGATAATTATAGTAAGGAAAACAAAGAAGAGAGCTTCATTTCTAACTTTGGTGATGAAGAATTAGATGATGAAAGTGTTAGTGTAGCCTTACAATTAGGGCTTCCTAATCCAAGCCCTGATGTTATTTCAAGGATTTCTTCCACTACAAACACTGAAGAAATTACCAACAAAGAAGAAGAAGTTACTGTGGCCAATATTGGATATTCTAATTCTACAAGCACACTTCACAAGGGTCAATATTGGATCCCAACACCAGCCCAGATTTTGATTGGTCCTACACAATTTTCATGTCCTCTTTGCTTCAAGACTTTCAATAGATATAATAACATGCAGGTATGCTGATTAAGTTAATTTTTGATCCCTTTCTTTTATATTTTAAACCAAAAAATGATTTTCCCTAAAAGCCTACAGGCTAAAGGCTAAAACTTGCCTTTTGTGTTTCCATCATTTCTTCTTTTTTGTTTTTTGGGTTTTGCAGAAAAGAGAGAAAACCCATCTCTCTCTTTGTTAACAACACTTCTTTTCTAGCATGATTTTAACCTTTTACTTTTAAATCTTAGCTGGATATTTGACAATATCAAAGACAGTACACTATATGGGTCCTGTAAGGGTTTGCTTTTCTTTTATCTTCTTTTCTAAACAAAAGCCAGTTAAAAAATATTTATTTCATATTTGGTTTATGAATTTTTTTTGTTTTCCCTCCTTTGTCTTTTTTTCTGCCTGCGTTATGGGGATCTGATAAATCAACCTGGTCCAACTGAGAACTTTGGTCAGTGGCTCTCTTTATTTGATTGAACAACACAGCTAAAATGCCTTTTGTCCTTGAAGTTTGTATTACACATAGACAGTTGTGTACTGAACAATTCCTAGTTTTACCTATAATCTTAAATCAGTGGACAGAGAAAAGATAAAAAGGCTTCTCAATCTGAACACTCAATCTTAAGACAGTAACCCCAACTAGACCCCATAAACAAATGCTACGGTGAAATATTGAAAATTTTGTTTGACAAATATTTCTAGTGAAATAGGAGTAGTAGTTTTCCGTTACTTTTAACGTTTTCTTTTTGTAAAACTCATATCCAAAAATATAGTCTCAATGTTCAGATATACTTTTTTTCAACTTTAATTTCAGATATTGTTTTTTTATTTTTCCAATTTAAATTAACTATAATCCAAAAGCGTACAAAGAAATATGCATGTAAAGCCACACATAGTATATTGCTTCCTATGTGAACCAAGATGGATCTGCATATTCTATGAACTGTTCTTGTATTTTTCCCGTAGCGAAACATCAACTTTTCTTTCTTTTCCCCCATATTTAAAATGAAATGACTACATGCAAATCAACAAATATATATCTACCAATAATTGTGGGTGGTTTCCAACAGAAGTTACCTTTTTCTTTATCTAAGTTAACATATTGTCAAAAGGATCTATATTATGAAATCTTTAAAGAAAGATGCTTTAGTCTTAGTATCATCACAAGATCTTATCATCCAGCTCCAAAAATAAATCACCGATATTAAATGAAAATATTGATTTTCACATGATTGCAGATCAAACTCAAAACTTATATTCTGCTTTAATTTCTACTTGGTAGTTAAATGCAATATTCTATGTCTCTGTGTAATGGTTCTAAAGGCTACAAATTATTATAATGAGTAGTGTGTATCAAATGACATGACCTAATAACTAATGTAAAACTTAAATTTGAGGTCATCTCAACTCTCTGCAGCTTCATGCACTTCTTCCCTTAATAATATGACCTAACACCTTATTAAACCAATTGTCTTGGGAGAATTCTTGATGTCTATAGTAACTTGGAAAGGAAAGTTGTGGACTTGTGGTGTAGTTGCCCTATATTATACAAATTTTAATTTTATGCCGACATAAAAAAATAAAAAAAATTATACAATCAGATCACTTAAAAAAGTAATTTCATGTATTTCTGTCTAATAAGCATTAATTGCTACTGAGAAATAACTACCATAACCTACGTGCAATATATATACTGCGACTTAAATTACACTGGTGGTTTAAAAAATTCATTATATAACTTAAATCCTACACTAAACTTTGTTTCTTTTTGTGGTTTGGTTTTCTTGCTCTTCTCCATCCTTTGTTGTTCTTTTTTCTATATATATTTTTCAACAGATGCACATGTGGGGGCATGGATCTCAATACAGAAAAGGACCAGAATCTCTAAGGGGAACACAACCAACAGCAATGCTAAGGCTTCCTTGCTTTTGTTGTGCACCTGGCTGCAGGAACAATATTGATCATCCAAGGGCTAAGCCATTGAAAGATTTTAGAACCCTTCAGACACATTACAAAAGAAAGCATGGAATCAAGCCATTCATGTGTAGGAAATGTGGCAAAGCATTTGCTGTAAGAGGTGATTGGAGAACTCATGAGAAGAATTGCGGAAAGCTTTGGTATTGCACTTGTGGATCAGATTTTAAGCATAAAAGGTCACTTAAAGATCATATTAAGGCATTTGGGAATGGACATGCAGCTTATGGTATTGATTGCTTAGAGGAAGAGGATGAACCTGCTTCAGAAATTGAACAAGACAATGATCATGATCCTTCAAATTGACAATATGGGGTATGGGGAACTGATACTAGTTATGTAAGACTTATTTTTACCTCAGAAAAAAAAAAAAAAAAAAAAGTGGACCCAAAATGTAAGATTTGGGTCCACTTTTTCATGAGACGGAAACAAACCTTACATAACTAATGTCAGTTGTATCAGGCACATCATAAAAAATTCCGTGGTATGGGGGAAGGCTAGTTTTGAGAACTACATGTTTTCTTTCTCTCTTTGTTTATGTTGCACTTCTAGCCTTGTATCATTTTCCTTAGTTGCAACTTTAATCTTCCTTAAAAGGAAATGTTGCACTCATGAGAAGAGAAGTTAGCGCTCTCTTTATATCTACATGTATGTTTTAGTAACTTTTTTGTTTCATTTTATTTACTACTATATGTTAATTTTCCTCTTTTTGACCATATGTTCTTGAGAGCAATGTCAACTTTCTTTTCATCTGTTAATAACAACCCATTGCAAAAGAGAACCGGTTTCATCTTTACACGAAGTCATGACTCGAACATTCAACTTATTGATTATGCAGAGATACTTAAGTGAGTTAATTTGATCCTCAGAAATTCTCAGATGTTTCGCCGTGATTAGCTAAATACTTTTTCTGCCAAATTTTATTCTTAGTGGCTTAAGAAAAGATATTTAATAGATATTCGTAGAGACTGTCACGATTAAAAAGAGTTACTTTTGTGGCGTATATATTTAAGGATCGCTACTAAAGTTATCAGTTCTCATGGGAACCTTTTTGGCTCGCAACAGAAACACTAAGGTCGGTTTGGTGGCCGGTTAGGAGTTAAGTTATTTATATGCTCCTATTAAATTATGCATAAGTAGTATTATATGTTTGGTAGCATTCTTTTGCAATGTAGTATAAAATTCAACACACCTTATGTGGTGTTTGGTTTGCAATTTAAAAATCCGCATAACTAAGATACGTATAAGTTATAATGATTTTATTTATTATTTTATGCAGGATGGAAAACGGAATAACTAATGGGCAATTCGCAGAATTGCCCTTCGCTAGGGGTGGTCTTTAATTTTTGCCCCTCAAAATGGTGGTCTTTAACTTTTTCCCTTCAGGCAGAATGTCACTGAAACTCTGCCTTAAGGAAGAATTTGCACATAGGCAGAATTTGCATGGGCATAATTCTGCCTTGCGATTTTTTTTTTTTTTTTTTACTGAGCTGGGGTTCGAACCCACAACCTCGGGGTATTAGGCGAAGGGCAAAACTTAAAGACTACCAATTTGAAGGGCAAAAATAAAGACACCCCCCCCCCCCCCCGCACAAAAAAAAAAAAAATGATAACTAATACATGATCAATAACTAAATTCTGCGTAACTAATACCTCCATAAAATAATACTCATTCCGTCCCAATTTATATGGCACCTTTCGGATTTCGAATTCAAACAAGTCTTTCTTTGACTATAATTTTTTCATATAGTTTTTAACTATTTTGAATTGCCAATCATTGTGACTTATAGTACTTTTTATGTTACTTTCAAATACATAATTTTTATTTTCAAAAAACTTTAATTTTTATTTTCAAAAAACTTGAAGATCCCGTGCCTGAATTCTCGATCAAAATTAAATTGTTTGACTCTCGGAATTCAAACTATAGGATGAGTTCACCATTAGCTATGGGGTTTTTTAATTTCTTTTGCCTTTGTTCGTTGCAGCTTAGCACCTATGGGGTTTATTTATTTCTTTTGCCTTTTGAGACTTGGGTAATTAGAAATAAAGAGGAAAAATATTCATTAGATGTAATAAAAAAAAGAAACACGTTTTTGACTTTTGGGTAATTAGAATTATAGGAAAAAAAGGATTTAGAATAATATAAAAAGGAAAGTCAAAAGGATGCTTTAGAAAATAAAAAGCATATAACGTGCGGGAGCTTGGGGTCGATCCTGAGACCTTGAGGAAATAAATACAACCCCTAACCAGTGCTCCACTTGGCCTAGTTTGATCATGTGTTCCTTCAGTTAATATTATATATGTTTTCAGAATTATACACATGATATATCGAGTTTAGTCGAGTGACCATGTGTTCACGTGACCCAAATTTCATACATAAATTCGCCTCTGGACAGAGGGAGTACACAGATTCTCTTATAACTAATCTTTGTATTACTAATACGTGCATAACTTTAATGAGCTACCAAACGACCCCTTAAGACATACCTTTAGTGATGACTAAATGGGTTGCCACTAAGTAAGCGTTTGGACCTGCGATTTCATGTCATGATTTTAAGTCATGTTATGAAATCAGCGTTTGGACATGTGATTTCATCTCATGAGATGAAATCCCAAATCATCCAAAAAGGCATGATTTGGGATCTCAAATCATGATTTCAAAATTTTTAAATGTAAAGCTTAACCCATAAATTTATATTTTGTTAAAAAAGACCCATAAGTTGGTAGATATTTTGAACAGTTACTCCCACCTACCATTTACCAACCTCATTAACTTTTACCAACTGTTATTTATGTTCGTACCATGTGGGAGGATTATATTAAAGAGCATGTACATTACTATTCATGTTAAATTTTCCTTTGCATTGAACTAAAGTTTGATCAATTGATGTTATATTTTTTAGAAAGGTCTTCTAGTAGCGTATTAATTTGTTATGAACTATGACTTGCTCATTTGGTAAGATTGTATAAGAATTGGGAAAGTTTTGATAGTTTTCACAATTTGTGGGGTTTGTATGTCTATAAGAAAAAATACAACTTTAGAAATCCAAATTGCATGTCCAAACATGAATTCATCTCATAGTTTTAAATCATAATTTCAAATCATGTCCAAACGGCTACTAAGAGTCACTCACAGAAAAACCTCATTTCTTGTATTGGAAATTTCAAAGGTAGTGGCTGGATTTATAGTTTTCCATGTTTGCACAAGTATTTTTTGTTTGGAGGTTGAGTTGGCGTGTTGGTCAATATGGCCCCCAGGCTATTGTTATGGAAAATTTCTGAAGATTTTGATTAAGCTTTTTGTCCTTGCTTGATGAATGATGACTGAGGTCTCAGGAAGGACATTTGTGAATGTGGGATAGTATAAAGTTAAAGGATTTGAAGGATATAAAGTTCCAGCCTGTGAAACCTTCAGCAGCATCTAAGGATGTGATGGGAGCAGTATTTTTTGTCTGGCGTCTAAAACCATAAATACCAGTAGCATTTTCAAACAATAACTCCATCCAATTCTCATTCTTAAAAAATTGGTTCAATTTCTAAGCCAATTGCAAAAAAAAGTGGTAGATGTATTGTTACTTGTTAGGGAAATTAATCCACTGATTATTGACAATATTAAGCCAAAAAGGTGAAATGTGATAGTATAATATTTTTAAATAATTTTGTTTAGTATATGTTCTACGCTGTGTTGTATAAATTTGCCTAGTAATCTCTTAGCTTGCCTTTCTCATTTCGATATGGAATATGCCTAAGATATAATATGCACCTCTACTTTGAAACTTGTCAGCCTAAAAGTCTGTTAGTTCTTCTCTTCGACCTGCCCTTTATCATGGGCGTCATATGGACACTTTTTCTTAGCCTGAAAGTGTGTTACATATGTCAGTTCGCATTATTAGACCACGTCTTACACCTAGCAGTACTTCGCCGGAAAAGGGTGGAGCTAGCAGTTATTTGTAATTCGAACTCCTAAGGCGTGTGTACTTCCTTGTGTATATGTAGATATCCATATTGTTAGCTTCACACGCCCTACTTGTCTGTCCTAATGTATACTCACTTTTCGCCTATGGACAGAACACATTACCTAACCTGTTCTATGAAAGAGTTTGCCGAATAAAAATCAACAGGAAGGTAAAGGACACAGTATTTTTACGTGAAACCACCCGGCTCAAACGGTGATGGAAACCACAACCCACAGACCTATAGGATTTCCCCAACAACTTCACTACAACAAGAGCCAACTATGAGTTACAAATTACAACCTCTGTAATCTAACTCTTAAACCCCAGCCTTGCCACCCAACCTCTGACTAGCAAGCTATCTCCAAGTAATAAACTTCCTACTTGGAGTTACAATGTTTTGTATCTATTTTTTATGCTTCTTAATAAGCTGATAAAGATACAACTCGATAAACCAACCTAATACAAGATATCTAGACTTGTGAATTGGAGAACATTATATGGTAAGACAGTTCCTTCAATCCTTTTTCTTGCACTAGGGATGCAACCCCGGATTCTAGAATATGTTGGATATATCTTTTGACAGCACAATATTCTGAACTCTCTCTTTGTGGGCGCACAAACTTCTTCTTGGAAAGACCTGGGTATTTATCACAATGAAGCTCCGCAGGTCGGTTAACACAAAACCATTTCCTAGTCGGTCAATGACATGCAAGTAGGGTTTGTATAGTAGTTGGATTCTTGCATTGTTGAGTCCGCTCCTTGTACGTGTAGGAGGCTTACTAATCCTAACAAATATGGTAAGGAATCTTTCATACTTGACCGCCAAGTTCTTTTCATAATTCTGCAAATCCTAGTTGTTGTAGGACTCGCCCTGGAACATGTTCACAAACCTGTTTCATCCACCTAGTTCTTCTGCCTCTGAATCTCTGCACTGTCTGAGATAGAACATGTTCATGTACCCGTTCCACCAATCTCTTTCCTTAACCGTCTGCCGTTGAGCTGTTACGAGGATATCGGGTAGGAACACGTTGGGACACATTTCATATATATAGGCTGCTATGTGTCTGTCACTGGTCACTTCCCCTCTGATCACTTTAAGTTGTTCTTCATACACTGTCTTTGCTTCTAGGTCACTTATCTACTGCACCTGATGACCTGTGATCATTCCTCCTCTGTACTCGATGACTCCTTTGTATAGAGCATGTTTTGTAACTTGTTCTATCTCTTCATTAAACTGCTTCTTCCACTGAGTCATCTTATCTCCTCATCATCTACCTCTTTGTTGTCTTGTTCAATTGTGTTGTTCATAATCATTCATGCTATACACTGAACATCTTTGTGTGCCCGACTAGGTCATTTTCTTCACCTCTTTGACTGTGCTTGTCTATATCTGATGTAACATGCTTGTGGACCTGATTCATATGCATTGCTTGCAACGATCTCTTGAGATCGATCCAGTTTTTGTACTAGTTCCATGTGCATTGCATTCTTTCTCATTCAGACATTGCACAGTGTTTGGAACATCTGCTTCAATCAACCATAAATCTTGCTCTGGTTGGAACATGTTTTGCATATTTTATGGTATCATGGTCAATCATTGTTCATCTTTTGTCAATCATCAAAACTCATATATGTATTAGCCTAGCTAATGCAAACACATATGTACCATTGGACGTGAGAGATACAGAATTAATATTGTCAAACCTTACATCTCTTCTTGAATTGTTATGGTATCAGAGCTCATATCGGGCTCGCGTCCACTTCTTTGGCGGTTACGACTATCGTCGCCCAACCCACCGTGACTTCTAATGCTTACTTCTTCTCCCTCACCTCTAACCATGTCCATCACTTCATCCCAATCAAACTAACCTCCTCCAATCATCTATTCTAGAAGACATACATTCTACCCTTTACTTGTGGTAAGGATCTCTTTGGCTATATCTCCAGCAATCTGCCATGCTCGTCGTCCCATATTCTCGTCACCAATGGTGCGAAACTTATGGCTAATCCAACATATAAGAGATTAATTCAACAAGATCAAGTAATTCCTAGTCTCGTAATATCTTTTCTCTCTAAAGGAACTATCCCGATTGTTATTGGCTTGTCCACGTCCAAAGCTATTTGGGATGCCCTTGAAGTCGTGCTCCTTTCCTTTTAACACTCACGTTGTCAATCTTCATAATGCAACTCCAAAATTTGAATCAAGATGATATGGTTGTGACCAATATCTTCACAAAGCTAAGCTTATCTCTGATGAATTGGCCATTGTTGGTTGTCCTCTTTGTTTATCAGATCAAAAAAATGTATATTTTTAAGGTTCTCGAAGCTAAGGACCTCGTTACCACCCTATCTGCTCGTCCGAAACCTGTTTCATTCAGTGAGTTGCTTAGTCTCCTAGTAAACCATGAGTTCATCAATGGTACCACACTTACCCCATTGTCTATTGCTATCTTACCTTCCGGGCAGCACCCCTGTTGCATGGTGTGCGTCCACCAAACACAATATATGAGGGACCTAGTTGAGTACCCGTTTCCTTATGCAATGCAGTAAGTACAGAAGGCAAGATATTACCGTAGAAAACCCCTTGCTCAAGGGATTAAAAATCACGACCTAGCCTAGTAGGATTTCAACTCTACTACACCGAGCAACTTCAAGTTACAACTCTATCGTAAGCTAGGAACTAACTCCCATAATCCCTCATCCTTACAATAACGCTTATGTAACCTAGGAACTAACTTCCATAGTCCCTCAGCCCTTGCAATACTCTGATTGCAAGAAACACCACTTAGCTAACTCTAATGTACCACTCAACAGCTTGAGGAAACACACTTCCAACAAAAACCCTTTGAGACTTTTGATCCACCTACAAATAGCTTCCTTTAAAGAGAAGAGTAGATTTACAACTTAAGCACAAACAAACAAAGACTCACAACAATATAAAGAACTTAGACTAAATCTTCTGTATGGATTAGGTTCTTCAACTTATAGGTAACTTTGTTCTTGAGAGATCTTGAGAACTTGTGTTGGCAGCTTTGCACGATTTAGATTAGGTTTTCAAGTCTAATCAATATGTTGCCATCATGTTGTATATATAGTGGGAGCATGTGGGATGGATAGAGACCACTTGTTCACTTTGACCTAAAGCATGGGCCAACTCACAGCTGTACTTGTTTGCAGCAAGTGGCTCAGCTTGCAAGGTGCACAGAGAGCAGATTGCAGACCAAGTCTCTATCTGGTTCTGAAATAGTTTGACAATCATCAAAACACAAATGCACTTGGACTTATCAACCCCTTTACACCCAATTCAAACCTAAGACAAGCAACACTATCTAGTGATTGCTAATTTATAATTCCAACGTCAATCAAGGATAGGGCAGGAAAATGGTGGGGGAAGAGAGGGAAACCATCGCGGCAGATATTTCTATCAAATCACCCTATTAAAGAATTAGTTATGTGTCGCCTTCATTATTCCTTTCTGTCAAAGCTTCTTCTTCCTATTGACATCTCCATCTAGGACACCTTTATCATGCGTGCTGTACAAATTAATTCAGCACCATAGTCTTCCTTGTGCTAGTTTCAATTCAATAGTGTTTTTAGCACTTGGCAAGTCGCGTCAGTTACTTCTACTGACTTCAACTATTAAAAGCTCTTGTATGCTTCAATTACTTTTTATTGATGTTTGGGGTTCTGCTTTATCTTCTAATGGTCATAATTATTTTCTTATATTTGTGGATCATTACTCAAATTACACCTAGGGGTTTTCAATGTCAATATTTTAAGCTCTTTGTCGAAAAGCAATTTTATCCCATATAAAATCACTCCAATCTAATGGAATGGCGGGTTTTGTGTCTTATCCCCCGTCCTTCCTAGCTAGAGAATCTCCCATAGAATTCCTTGTCCCTACATTCATGAACAACAAAGAAAGGTTGAAAGAAAATTTCGTCACATTATTGACACTGGCCTAAGTCTCATGGCTCATAGCTTCACTCCTTCGCTCTATTGGCACTTCACATTCGACACTGTCGTCTACCTCATCAATAGACTGCCATCTTCCTCGAAAACTGGCCACTCATCCTTTGAATCAGTATAAAAAAATTAGTATTTTGACTATTCTCTCTTAAAGTCTTTTGGATTCCTCTACTTTCCTAACATCCAATATAACACACAAAAATTCAACTTTCAAAGTGTTACATGTGTTCTTCTTGGGTACAATCCAAACCATCTCGGCTATAGATGTCTTAACAAATCCTCTAGGCTTATATTTATCACTCTTCATGTTTTCTTTAATGAAACAAACTTTTCATTTAAGACACCCTCCACTCTCGACCGTCAGCACTCAACTGATCCTCCTATGATTCCTTTGGCGTTATCCTTAATTTTAGCTTCCTCACTACTGTGGTCCATAGTCAGCTAGCCCTCTCCTACCATCATCACTTCATTGCCATCTACTTTTGCTCCTATCCCTCCATATCCTCAAGCTTCTAACCTGCCCATCGCCTTAGAACCTATTGTCAACAATTCTCCCTCTTACACTTCCGCTGCTACAACTTTCTCACCATCATCAATCCCTCTTGTGGTAGACTCTGAAGGTACCCATTGCTTCTGTAGCCTCTAAGTTCTCCTCCACTCCCTTACCACCCCCCAAATGTGGCACTCGACTCACAGCTCCGTCACAAAGAACCCACCATATGAATCTTTAGGATATGCCTCCCTCTTCCCAACTAACCACTATTGTCGTTTCTCCGTCGGCTTCGCTTCCTGATGTTGAACCTACCAGCTTCACTGAAGCCAATAAACATAAGGTTTGGCATGATGCTATGGCAGCTGAAATGAATGTTCTACTCCATATTAGGACTTGGTCGTTAGTCCTGTATGAATGTTGAGGTAACAAATGGGTGTTTCGGATTAGTCACCAACGGTTTCCACCAACTTGAAAGGCTAGACTATTTTGAAACATTTAGTCCGGTGGTTAAGCCTCTACTATTTAAGTTGTCCTTTCCATTGCTACCTCTAATGAATAGTGTTGGCACTAGTTAGATGTCCAAAATGCTTTCCTATATGGACAGCTTCTTGAAAGTGTATTTATGGCTCAATCGGTCGTCTTTGTTCATTCATCATATCCTAATCTAATCATGTTATCTCTTTGTGGCCTTAAATAGGCCTAGAGCTTGGTACATCTAGCTTCATTAGTTTCTCGTGGCCATTAGGTTTTCTCCATCCAAAATACACATTTCACTATTTGTGTATCACTCAAATGGAGTGACGGTATACTTACCAATTTATGTTGACGACATTATCCTTAAGGATAGTCATTCTAGCTTCCTTGAGTCTGTCATCTCCTAGTTAGGTGTGGAATTATCAATTAGAGACTTGGTTCACTTGAGCTTCTTTTGGGTGTTGAAGTTGAAAGTACAAGAGGGGGGGTGAATTGTAAGCCTGTTAAAAAAAAATCTAGTCGACTACTGTTGGGTGCCAGTCGACTGATAGCGAGACAGCCTGCACAAAATTATCAGTCCTTCGATTTGCACAAGTATAAACCACAATAAATAGTAAGGGTGCAGAATATAATATGCGAGCAATAAAATAAATGACACCAGGAATTTTTATACTGGTTCGGAACCAATGTGGTATCCTAATCCAGTCCCCTTGGGTTGCAAGGAGGTTATCTCTTTAAGCTCTTTGTAGTTTGAGTTGAGTACGACCTTTGTGGTTTTCCTCGTTCACCACCAACGTTTACAAGGTTGGTTTCACTCGCTCACCAACAACGAACAAGGGTTGGTTTTGACACGCTCACCAACAACGTACAAAGTTGGTTTTTCACTCGCTCACCAACAACGACTCTTTGGTTTTCACTCGCTCACCAAAGAAACGAACAATGACACAACCTCTAAATACAAAGCCTCACCAACTATACTATATCTCTCCTCTCTTTTTGTTTACACGATGAAAGTCACTCGAATTACAATGCTTATGAAAAGTAGAGCAAAGAACTTGAGAAGGTTGAGACGAAAGTATAAGTGGTACATCTTTGAACCGTTTAGCACTTCTTCTTTAAATAGTGGCTCGTCATGCTCCAAGGAATCTGATTTGTCTTGATATGGTGAATCTTCTAATTGAAATAGTATCTTTAGCTTTGATGAATTTTCTCCTCAATTGATTGCACAATATTTGCTCCACGGATTTTGCAGACATTCCTTTCTTGACACCGTTATAATGTATACCATATTTGAACTCTTGGAATATTATAGAAATATTTCCTTACTACATCATTTTCCAACTTCCCAATATTTAGGAGTAACGTGAGAAAGCTTGGCTTGTTGGCTATTATAACATAAGAGCCTTGGTCCAATAAGAAAGATTCTTTCTTGATACATGTGGACATTGATTTCATCACTTTGTTTGGAGAAGATTCTGACCCATATTACTTCAGTGTCATAAAAGGAATAATTTCTGTGACTTATTTTCTTCCTTTTATGACTCAACACTCTTGATTTATTTCCTTCCTTTTATGACTCGGTCAATAGATATCTTACTTGATCTTTATAGCCTCACTTCTAAGCCGTAGAAATTTCCTTGTACAGTGAGCTTTCCAAAATTAAACTTCTTCGCTTAATTGATGAATCTCGTCAAAGACTGCTTTCGTTTGGCAAGTTTCTAGCTGTACAAATTTGAGCTTTTATTTAAACAACCCAAGAGAATTTCAAGATCCTCTTCACTTCACCTCGGATCTTGATTTATATTAATTTGAATGTAGTCACATTCATCTTCTACAATTTGAATTTTGATCACTTGAATAAGGAAACTTTTGTAAACATGAGACTTCTTGATACTCCATAGATTTTGAATCTTCCTTAAACAACAACTTGATCTTGATCTTTTCTTTTGTTGAATATTTTCCTTCCATAGGATTGTAGTAAATATTCTTTCCATAATTCTTGCACCTTGATTTGAGTAAGTATTTTTCTTCCACATCTTCTTCCATAATTCCATCTCGTAATATCTTCTTTTCCATATTTGATTAGATCTTCACCAAATCCTTCTTCATCAAATAAACCTATACCAAAAATAAATTTACCACAAGTAAATGTTCTTTTATTAATAATTATGTTGGTTTGTTATCATCAAAATTAATAGGTGAAACCTTGGACCTAACAATCTCCCCCTTTTTGATGATGGCAAACCATTGAGTACAAAACTTTCAATTTTAATAAAGGACAGAACAAAGATGATAAGAAGGATGTAAACTTCCCCGAATTAGTGAGCTCCCGCTGAATGTATGTTCCTTGATCTTGAAGCACCTCTTGAAGGAGTGGCTCCCCCTCACTTTATGCTTTATCGCTCTTCTTGTGCATTTCCTGTCTGAAAATACTAACGAAGCAAACGTTTTGTACAGGAAAACTTCTCCCCCTTTTGGCATCATCAAAAGGGTGGAACGTATAGCTGCACCTTAGCAAAGATTTAGAGCAAAAAAAAACTCATGGGATGCTTAATTTTCTCAAAGTACTTTTGAGCATATACTTACAATTAATTGCAAATTCTCATGAACTAATAAGCATTAAGAGTCATACAAACATTTAAATCACAATTATCACATGTAGAATCTCAAGTAATCCAAAATTAATTTTGATCAAAATGTTTGAATCATTAATTCAATATCAAGGTCATTGCACAGTTATAATGGGTTGACCAGAGACCAATTCAAAACAAGTGAGATATTTTGGTCTTACAAAAATGTAGCACTGTAGGAAATATTTTGAGTCCATTTTTCGAAAATTTATGATTGACTCAATCTTCAGAAGTATTTTCAATGTCTTGCAAACTCAAAATGATAAACATATAGTAGTTAAGAGAATAATGAACCAATTTGTATCATGAAAGGATATAAAATTGTACTTCATTTCCATATCAATTTCTTTGCTCAAAGTGAGAAAATATTTGCATTCTTTACTCTTCATGATATACATGATCAAAACATGATTTATGCTAGTCAACTTTGTCTCCGCAAGGTTTGCATCTGAGGGTATCCCACTAGATCAAAACTGTTAGTTCTTGGATACAAAAATCAAATTTTTGAGTGCCAACTAGAGATCTCAATAATATTTTTGTAAAAGAATAAGGTGGCTTAAACACGAAATCTGGTCTAATAATTATTGAATTACAATAGAGAGTTAATCATACCTTGGCACTTTTGATTTGTGTACTTACCCTTTTTCTTCTTTGCGAGAGAGATATGATGAGCTTACTAGAGTATTCATGTACAATGAATTTTTCATACAAAATCTCTTGAGTACTCCTTTGGAATACTTGGCTTCGCTGAAGAACCTTTCATTTAACTTTGCATTAGTTGAAACTTGAAGAAGAATGTTAACTCACCCTTGTAGTCATCTCAAGTTCGAATACCTCGTAAAATCTTATGAAATTCTTTTGTACACCTTCTAGTTAGTAACATGAGATATAAATTTATGCAACTATAAAATGACCATCATTTTTGGAACAAAGAATTAACTTCCCTTGCTGTTCTTTTGGGATGGTTTCAAATCAAGAATAAAATTCCAGTAGCATAAGTACTCTTTTTTAAAAAATAAACTATTGGGAGATGCTATAATTTTCAGTTGTAAAATCATCTAAAGAAATACTTTTGACATGCATTCTGAAAAAGGCTTTATAATATGCTCATGAGAATTAACATACTAATAAAAATATTAAGAATGAAGCAAACCTTCTTGTTGTGAAACCTTGGGCTACAAGTTTACCCTTAGTTCCTACAACCTTACCATTTCGATCAGGTTCATTTGAATATCCATAATTTCAACTCTTTTGTCATATTCATATCAATCGATTTCTTGTGGTCCAGAGTACGCTCTTCATCTTCATGCTCAATTTCACTTCAAGAAACATTAGTCTAAAGAGAATGCGCATAAAGATCTTTATAACTAATTGTTTAAAAGCCATAAGAATTATAAGTAATAAAGATTACGAAATATACCATGAATTTTACCACTTGGTCCTTACCATGACGATAGACATTTGCAACCAAAAGGATGAGAATAATCAAGAAATGATTTTTCTTCCTTTTCATATCTCATATGAAGAGTTCATTAAGATAAAAAAAATTATAACTCATGTAACTTGTGAATAATTATCAATCGTAGAAATACATACCTCTTGCCTTCAAGATTTTGAATAAGTCCATATGAAGAGGTTATGAAGGCTTCAAGTTATACAACGTTCTTGGGCTTTGAATGAGGCGTTAGTATTCTTACCAAGAGAGCAAATAAATATCATACATATGATTCCTTCAAGAATGATCTCAGACCCACATATATATGAATCAAATTTGTATGATATCAATAAAGATTGCAGGCTTGCTTGTCCTAATAACTTATGACAGATATAGATTAAAAAAATGCACGCCAAATATTCTAGTTATTATAGTTCAAGGTTATAACCGGTATCAACAAAATAGCAGCATGGTGCAATTAGTCGACTCAAACCATATATAATTGACTAATTAAACAACAGCTAGATATACATCACGTAATGCAGTAAGAGAAACTTGAATAATCTTCAGTAATACCATTTAATTTGTAGAGTACATAAGAACTTTGAAGCAACTTTGATCTCGTTCCTTGACCAGCCGCTATGCAAATGTCAATGATTCTATTTATGGCTAGACTCAAGGAATTCCTACAAAACAAATTAGTTTGTGTTTGGCACCCAAGTCTTTTTGGGTCCTTCATGATTAGTAAATTGTGTAGTTGGGGATGCATGTAAGTGTTTGGGTCTCCAAAAATATTTAGATCTTACATGATTTCTAGCATAATTGCATGCAAATGCTTTATGTCCGGAGTACCACGATAATGACATATAATATGAGAATAAGAGCGTTCGCACTGCGGTTGCCTTATTAGTCGACTTGAACCTTACGAGTTGACTTGATTGAAATAGGGCATCTCTTTGGTGGATCCCTTTCGATCAACTGGCGATTCTTAAGGGGATGAGTCGACTTCCATTGATCAAAGTGGTGACTAGAAGATTTGTTCAAAGTCTTCGTTTGCTTGTGTGCAACTCAGAATTTTCTTCTTGAAGTAAATCATATTTAGTTTGACATTCCTTAAGTCGAATATCCAAGTCTTTCTTTTCTTGTTGAACTTTCTTGAATGCACCAAGAACTCTTTGCAAATCTTTGAAAGCTAGATCTAGAGTTTCCTGCAAATCATCACAATTATTACAAGTCATGATAGGAGTATGACATACCTCGTCAGTTTCTTCCTCGTCACTCGAAGAAGAGGTTAAACGTAATTTTTTGTCACTTTGTTTTCCTTCCAGGAAGCACATGAGAGCCATTTCTCCATGATTACTCTCTTTATCAGATTCATCCTCGTCGCTCCAAGTTGAAGTTTTGGATTTCTTCTTCTTGTTGTTGTTAGGACACTTTGATTTAATATGTCCAAGTTTACCACATTCGTAGCAGTGCATGTTCTCTCTTTGTTGGACCTCTTGATTCCTGGATGGATTGAGCTCTCTTCTTTCTTCTTTTCCCTTTGACGTTGTTGGATGCCTTATCCAAGTTTTTCGATATACCTTATCTTTTATGGTGCCCTCATGGATGGCTTCCAATTTGTCCCATATTTCTTTAGCTTGTTTTACAAGCGGATATTTTCTCATATTCTTCTTCACCAAGAGCACAATGGAGCAGGTATATTGCTCTAGCATTTGTTTGCATAATATCCAATTGTTCTTTTGTGTAGTCAAATATGGATGTCTCTTTTTCGACCTTCTTTCCAGCACTATTGTTCGGAATAGACCTCGGCCCATTCTTAATAACTAGCCAGGCTCTATAATCTATTGATTTAACATATATCTTCATTCTATCCCTCCACTGATTGTAGTATAAACTATTAAAGTAGGGTGGCACCTTGTTGAGAATCCCTCTTTAAACATGGCTTCAGTAATTTGATGCCTTTGCCATGGATCTTTCCTCACTTCTTTAAGCAAAGACAAAAATGTGAGACGAGGCTCGTACCAATTGAAAGTACAAGAGGGGGGGAATTGTAAGCTTTGTTAAAAAAAAATCTAGTCGACTACTTTGTTGGGTGCCGGTCGGCGATAGCGAAACGACACCTGCCAAATTATCGGTCCTTCGATTTGCACAAGTATAAACCACAATAAATAGTAAGGGTGCGAAATATAATATGCGAGCAATAAAATAAATGACACCGGGAATTTTTATCTTTGGTTCGGAACCAATGTGGTATCCTAATCCAGTCCCCTTGGGTTGCAAGGAGGTTATCTCTTTAAGCTCTTTGTAGTTTGAGTTGAATACAGCCTTTGTGGTTTTCCTCGTTCACCACCAACGTTTACAAGGTTGATTTTCACTCGCTCACCAACAACGAACAAGGGTTGGTTTTGACACGCTCACAACAACGTACAAAGTTGGTTTTCACTCGCTCTGCAACAACGACTCTTTGGTTTCACTCGCTCACCAAAGAAACGAACAATGACACAACCTCTAAATACAAAGCCTCACCAACTATACTATATCTCTCCTCTCTTTTTTGTTTACACGATGAAGTCACTCAGAATTACAATGCTTATGAAAAGTAGAGCAAAGAACTTGAGAAGGTTGAGACGAAAGTATAAGTGGCTGCATGCTGAACCAGTTTAGCACTTCTTCTTTAAATAGTGGCTCGTCATGCTCCAAGGAATCTGATTTGTCTTGATATGGTGAATCTTCTAATTGAAATAGTATCTTTAGCTTTGATGAATTTTCTCCTCAATTGATTGCACAATATTTGCTCCACAGTTTTGCGGACATTCCTTTCTTGACACCGTTATAATGTATACCATATTTGAACTCTTGGAATATTATAGAAATATTTCCTTACTACATCATTTTCCAACTTCCCAATATTTAGGAGTAACGTGAGAAAGCTTGGCTTGTTGGCTATTATAACATTAGAGCCTTGGTCCATTAAGAAAGATTCTTTCTTGATACATGTGGACATTGATTTTATCACTTTGTTTGGAGAAGATTCTGACCCATATTACTTCAGTGTCATAAAAGGAATAATTTCACCACTGACTTATTTTCTTCCTTTTATGACTCAACACCTTTGATTTATTTCCTTCCTTTTATGACTCAGTACAATAGATATCTTACTTGATCTTTATAGCCTCACTTCTAAGCCGTAGAAATTTCCTTGTACAGTGAGCTTTCCAAAATTAAACTTCTTCGCTTAATTGATGAATCTCGTCAAAGACTGCTTTCGTTTGGCAAGTTTCTAGGCACTGCAAAATTTGAGCTTTTATTTAAACAACCCAAGAGAATTTCAAGATCCTCTTCACTTCACCTCGGATCTTGATTTATATTAATTTGAATGTAGTCACATTCATCTTCTACAATTTGAATTTTGATCACTTGAATAAGGAAACTTTTGTAAACATGAGACTTCTTGATACTCCATAGATTTTGAATCTTCCTTAAACAACAACTTGATCTTGATCTTTTCTTTTGTTGAATATTTTCCTTCCGTAGGATTGTAGTAAATATTCTTTCCATAGTTCTTGCACCTTGATTTGAGTAAGTATTTTTTCTTCCGCATCTTCTTCCATAATTCCATCTCGTAATATCTTCTTTTCCATATTTGATTAGATCTTCACCAAATCCTTCTTCATCAAATAAACCTATACCAAAAATAAATTTACCACAAGTAAATGTTCTTTTATTAATAATTATGTTGGTTTGTTATCATCAAAATTAATAGGTGAAACCTTGGACCTAACAGAAGTACAGGGTACGACCTTCAGAATCTCGCTATCTCAGGAACAGTACATCAATTACCTTTTGTTAAAGTCTGAAATGCACAAGAGCAAAGTTGTACGAACCCATATGGCGCCAAAAACAAAGTTGTATGCTGGTGATAATTCTTCGTTTGATGAGCCTACACTATATCGTAACATTGTTAGAGCCTTTCAATAAATCACTCTTACTCGACTGAATCTTGCCTTTATTGTCAACAAAGGTGCCAATTCACGCACTCCACAAGACAAAAGCAGTGGGCTGCTATTAAAAGAATCCTTTGCTACCTATAGCACACTACTGAGCATCGACTTCTTATTCCCACATCATTGCATCAGAATCTTTAGGCGTTCACTAATTTCAATTTGGCAAGAGCGGTAGATGATAGAAAGTGAACCAGATGATATGCCATTTTCCTTGGAAATGCACTAGATTCATGATCGTCAAGGAAACAACACACTGTTGCACAATCTACCATATAATTTGAATACAAAGCACCTGTCGATGACGTTGTTGAGCTTACATGGTTACAGTCCCTTTTATTTGAGCTTGGTGATCCTTTCCGAGCCTTGAAGGTGCGATGGTGTGACAATTAGAGCTGTTTACTTGTCTATTAAGCCTGTGTTTCATGCTTGCACCACTCATGTGGAGATTGACTTCCATTTGTTCATGACAACGTTTCTCGCAAAGATCTCTCTATGCAGTTTTTATCCACCAAATATCAACTCACCGACATCTTGACAAACCCACTTGCCTCGGCTATGTTTGAATTTCTATTTTCCAAGCTAAATGTTGATTCACCGCCTTCAGCTTCCAAAGGGAGTATTAGACCATGTCTTACACCAAGCAGTACTTTATCGGACAAGGGTTAAGCTAGTAGTTATTTATTATAATTAGCTCTTCTAAGGCTTGTGTACTTCTTTTTGTATATAGATATCCCCAATCCGATCCTGGTGCAACAGGCATCTGATGCTAATGAGCAGCACGGAAGGTACCTTATAAAGATAATAATCACTAAACATGTCCCTTTTTATATTCAAGGAGCCATAAACACATCATCAGTAATTACCCACTTTAATTATGTCAACTCAATATTAATAGACTACTGTAACTTTAGATAAATAATCAATATCCAACAATCAACTAAACATGGCAACCGCCCAACTGTTCATAATAATCAAGTCAACATAACTTTAACAAAATACTACCCACAGTACTAACATCTGTCTATGGAGCTTCTAAGAGGAATGGATACACAAAACTCAACTCAGGACACAACCTTAAACTAATATAATGAAAGAATTTTATATGGAGTCGCACAAACAAGCATATGGCCCAGCAAAATATGAATAGCAGCAAGTCCTCCTAGTCGGTACAATCTTCAACAACCTGCTCTTCTTCCTTGCCTAACATACCATCAAAACAACAGTATTATGTCTGAGCACTAGATACTTAGTGAATTTGTAGGGTGAGATTTTATATAAATAAAATGATAATTGTTAGTTCAGTTGTGACCAATGCGATCAAAGAACCAAGTTCTTTAAGCAGATATGCAAGAAGGTAAATTGCAGAATAAGTAAATCAATACAAGCATTTTGATGTGTAAAACTAGCTCCTTGCTCAAGGGAGGAAAAACGATGACCTACCTCTTGTAGGAATTTTCCAACTCTCCACCAAACTCGAGCAACTTTGTTACAACTCTCGTTGTACACCTAAGGAACTATTCCAAATAGTCACTATCCCAACTCTCCCTTCTTCAACAATTCCTACAATTATTGGCTCTCTCTCTCTCTCTCTCTCTCTCTCTCTCTCTCTCTTCAATGACTCTACCTAACTCTGCATAATCATCAAGTCAACACAACTTTAACAAAATACTACCCACAATACTAACATCTGTCTATGAAGCTTCTAAGAAGTATGAATATGCAAAACTAAAGTCAGGACACAACCTGAAACTAATATAATGAAAGAATTTTACATGAAGTCCCATAAACAAGCATGTGGGCTCACCAAAATCTGAATAGCAGCAAGTCCTCTTAGTTGGTGTGATCTTCAAGAACCTGCTCTTCTTCCTTGCCTAACATACCATAAAAAGAAAAAGTGTATGTCTGAGCACTAGGTACTCAGTGAATGTCTAGTACTCAGTACTCAGTAAGCACTAGGTACCTAACCCGCCATGACATGCACCCACACTAACTCCTAGTGGGTAAACAAACATATAAACCATCTACTCATTCAAGTCCATTTTTATATTAACCATTTCAATCAGTTATTACACATTCAAGCACAAGATAATCAAAATTAAGTCATGCCATATTATAATGAAGTAAATGCGGAAGTTCTAACTATTACAAACCCCAAAATCCGAAAGTCACCGTACAAAGACTCCAATCTAAAACATGTCTAAGGAATGTAATATATCTAAATAAATGACTAACAATGTCCGGAATAGAAATAGACATCATAAAAGAAGATCTTCGGGCGGCCTGGCATGGATAGAAGCTCACCCTAAATCTGTCAGCAAATGGCCTCAACGCTAGATGTGAGGTCGGGTAGTAGTCTCTGGATCACAATCTGCACTCAAAAGAATGCAGCAAGGTAGTATCAGTACAAACACTATGTACCGGTAGATATCATAGGCCGACTAAGATTAGTATCATGCATACATCATAAAATCAATAAAATAGACAAGCCAGCCAGCAACAAGAAATCAATAACCTATCAACAAGTCAACCAAGGATGTTAACAATCAAGCCACCTAATGATATCAAGAATCAAATCAACAGGAACAACAGCGGGAAACAAGTCTACCAATAATAACCATATACTCGCTATACAGACACGCTAACTGATGTCATTGCTCAGTAGTCATGACCTGTAGGGGACCCATGGTGTCCATGTACTACTCGTTTCGGATACTCATTGGACTCGAGCCATAAATCCTCGGCTTCGGAAAGAACCTCGGACGCAGATCCACATCATGTACCACTCATTTTCGGAACGAACCTTGGACCAGGATCTCAAAATCTAGGTCACATCCTCACCCCCAGTCAATGTGCCTTTTCATCTATATATACATTAGTATTTCTTGTCCTCTTGTTTTCTATACTCGAATCATCATTTTGTATCCCAATCTCACCAAGAAGATCATATTAACATCTCACCACAATAATATCAAACTGTAGGTTCGATGCAATGAATAGTGGCATGAAGCCCACACAGTCACTCAATCAATTGCATATAGGAGTTCAACTACACACACATCATGTTTGAAGACTAGATATGATTTCTCTTATCGATTTCATAACACATATAATCAACTAATCAAAGTCTAACTCAAGTAGATCGTAACCTACTTCAAACGTAGAGCTGGAACAATGCGAATCACTCTGCTACAACTTTTTCTTTCCGTAAAGCCTCGGAACGCTCAAAGTCTAGCAATTAGAATGCTCAATAAGTCATAATTACTCTAGTCACAAAATTAATTCAAGAACACCCTTCCCTTTAGCCCCAGTCCAATGGGTGAATGATTCTCTAGGTGTAACACAACCTAATAATTGCCTTAGCAACTACCAATCATCAATTTATAAGGCTATTTAATCAAAACATCAATTACAAGTAGTTTCCATGGTCAAGCTACCATTTTTATGAAACCCTAAGTCTCAATTCACTCAGTTCATGGCTCTAATAGTTCAATTCTTGATTAAAAGAAGCTAACCCAAGCCATTAGATGACAACAATCATAACCCATCAATTATAGAAGGTCTATTAGGTTCTAGGGTTACTATTACTAATTCTCCATTGGAGACCCATAAAAGGGATGATAATCATGAAGATGATAACGTAATGATTGAAAGGGATGGCTGAGACTTATCTCTCAAGAATATTCTTGCCCTAGCTTGGAAATTCGCCCTAGGTGCTTGTGGGGAACTGTTTTGGAGTTTTATGAATAAAGAATTCGAACTGAGTGTTTAAAAATTGAGATTCTGCCTAGCTATAGCGGCCAAGTGCCCGCTATAGCAGACCACAAGGAAACTGACCTCCGCCATGGCGGGCCTGATCCTGCTATAGCGACATCGCTATAGCGGTTCTGTGCCCACCTTAGCGGACATGGGGACACCGACTAACCGCTTGCGGCGAGAAGCTCACCGCTATAGTGGTTCCGCCGTAGCGGTACCTACCCCGCCACAGCGGTACCACTGAGATAGTAGGCTCGTAATTTTTCTCAGTTTTTCAACTCTACCACCTAACATTTCATCTGAGGCCTCACAAACACAAACAAAACATGCACATAGACATAAAAACACCATACGAACTCACCCATGGCCTCGAAATTCCCAACGAAGTTCTAATTTTCTACGTCACCCCCTTCCCCCGATGGACTCAACAAAATCAAACAACAATCACAAATAAGTCAAGTTTTCAGTTCTTAGACTTATACAATCGAGTTTCTATTAGCTCGTTCTACCCTTGAGAATGTTCTATTTGGTGGGGCGATCCTATATTTTCCATAATGACCGGGAGGGTCATTACAAGAACTAGGTTTTTTAAGCATATATGCAAGAAGGTAAATTGCGGAATAAGTAAATCAACACAAGCATTTTCATGTGTAAAACTAGCTCCTTGCTTAAGGGAGGAACAACCATGACCTCCTTCTTGTAGGAATTTTCCAACTCTCCACTAGACTCGACTTGTACACCTAGGGAACTATTACAAAGAGTTAGTACCCCAATTCTCTCTTCTTCAACAATTCCCACAATTGTTGGCTATCTTTCTTCAATGACTCCACCCAGTCAATGAAGTTCCTTACAAACATAAACCAATACCTACTACAATTAACTAAGAAGGTAATTAGAATATTTTCTTGGAACCACAAGAACTTAACTATTACAACTCAAGTACAGTTTGATAAATCTTCATAGAAAGGGGTTTCTTAACGATGTTGTAGTTGGCTTCTTCAGGACTCTTGGTGTTGATTCTGGTCTCACTCTTGATGTCTCTCTCTTTGGTGGTGGTTAAGCTCAAAAGGTTTATGACGTGTCGTATTTATACAAGTGAATAACTGCCTTTAACTCTCAAATCGGTCCAAGACTTGGCTCCATTAATTGTACTGAACAAATCCTTGTTTGACATGGATATCCTTCTTGACGCGCACACATTTCACTTCTCCTATTTCCAAACTAATTTCATGTGTTCAATTTATGGTAATATTTTCATATCTTTAACTCCAGTTTCTTGTAGAATTTGAATGAATCAAACTTCCAATTCTTCAAGTCTGGACAAAACAACTTCTTCAAACAGTAGCCAGTTCTTCATCTAAAGGACTAGTTCCCTTTCAACAGTGCCTATTCAGTTCTGCCTACATTACCAGTTCATATTGGAGATTTGGTAAGGATCTGATTCTTGTACATTAATTGTCACGTGTACATAGTTTATCAGTCATCAAAACCTCATTTAAGCTCTAGAATTGCTATTGAGACCACAACATTTCAATAATAATCACCATGAAACAATTTCAATGAAATAGTAAAGATATCCAATAAACAAGTGTGTATCATAAAATCTTAGTGAAAACAACAGTGTAGATATTAAAGTCAGTCAATCTTTTTTTCTTGAATAAACAAATAAGAAATGATCATTGAGGGACCCGTAGTGTTAGCCAAAATTCAACATCAAAATACCACAACTAGTGACCAAAGGAAACCACAACCGGGAGATTTAGTGGCATGTAGTAGAGTTGTTGAAATATGTGACTTCGAGTACTGTTTGATACATAGCATATCTCTCCTTTAATTTATCTATCATCATCATTCCAGTACAGACCAGATGGGTCAAAGGGAGATTTCATGAAACGTCATGTCCAAAGAGGGGATTATCAGGAGACTCCAGGGCATGTGTACTGTGCACCTGTATCGAATTACTGCCAAAGACCCATAAGTTTCACAACTATGAAAAATATACAATTACTGCCGATTATCGTTAACATTTGTATTTGTAGACATTGAAATTTTCTATGACTTTATAAGTCGAATACAACCCATTTTCAAACTATAAGGTCTGTTAAGGTTTTTTGGAGGCTATTCTACCCTAAACCCTAGCTCATGTTTACATAAAGGGACACATATTCCCTTAAAAAGGAATCTCGAAATGCCATAAATCCTGGGATATTCACAAAGAGATCAAGGCGTCAAATATCGCCTTTATACAACTGCCAACGTCCTTGGAGATCAAATATACCCAAAAAGTGGACGGAGGTACCAAAATACCCCATTAAAAAAAAGTTAACAAGCTAACCTTTGCGCACTAATTTAGTGCGCAACAGGACCAAACTGTAAATTTACGGTTAAGTCCTATTGCACTAGGTCTTTAATAAAAGTCCCCAACCCTTTATTCATTGGCCAAAAGTTTTGAAATTCATGTTTTTCCGTAGTTTGACCAAAGATTAGTCATATTTCAAAACGCCGGAATATCAATATTTTATATAGAACCTGATATCTTTTTCTGCGAACAATAATGTAGACTCAACACATCAAGTATACCTATACGTTTGGATCACCGTTTTAAGGGTTGTATAGTGCCCCGAAGTAAGTTTTGTTTGTTTGGAAACTTGTTATCTTTAGGTTTAAGTGTTTTATTTTATAGAGTTTTGATTAATTTAGGACGTCGCACGAGTTATTATTAAATGATAATAAAAACTAAAATAACTAATTATCATTAAGAAAATAATACCAAAAAAATATAATATTAACATAAAATGTACATTTTATTTACAAATACATAATCTCCATTCCCCTAGGTCCCACATGTGGGAGCCTTTAGAATAATCTTTGGCCTAAGGTGAACCCCACCACCCCCACCACCCTCACCATCATCTTCATCCCCCTTCTTCCTCTTAATCCGTACATGCTCTATGGCATGATCATCCTGCGTTCCCTTCCTTAGGGGCATGTAAAAATATGCTTCTTATGGGAGACGACGGTAGCCGAAATATAAGCTTCAAAAGATGACTCAAGTTCAGCAGGAGACGGGTCCACAGGTCCAGAAGAATGAACCTGAAATAACATATAAACAATTTATTTTAGATTTATTCTAAACTAAACATGGAATAACACATAAACAATTAATTAATACATTATTTTATTGTAAAAAATTAAACCTGTGTGTCGACGGGCTCCTGAGATGGCTGGTGAGAGGGCTTCTGAGCTAGCTCCTCAGCGGTCTCCGGAGCGGGCCCCGGAGCCGGAGATGTAGATGGTGCCTGAGCTGGTACCTGAACCGAAGAAATGAAAAATTATATAATAATTAGTATAAATATTTTAATTTGTTAAAATAATTAATTTAAACACTTACATCTTGGCTCTCAAACATGTCGAAGTCCTCGAATAAGTACTCGAAGTCCAACTTCGTGCCACCCTGTAGATCACGAACTGGCCGCTTACCCTATGGATGACAAACTGGTGGTTGTGCAGATGATGGCCAGAACGTTTAATCTGAAAATAAATTCGGCGTATATAAAGGTTGTCGATCGCCCTAAAGTCGACGGTCGGTAAGAAGTCGACGGGATCTCCGAAGTCGACGGAGGGAGGCTGTCGCCGGATCTCCGAAGTCGACGGAGGCCGCCGGGCCGGAGCCGGATGCTCGTCGGGCTCATATACTGACCACCGACCCCTGGCCCACCCCTCTCGGACCGCCCCTTTGCCGCCCCCACATCGGCCACCACCCCCGCCCTACCCTCTCGGCCACGCCGGCCCCTGCGGCCCCACCCCTCTCGTCAACCCCCTACGCCACCACCACCTCCAGGCATGACCACGACCACCCGCCGATGCGGGACCTGCGGGAACACGCTCACGACGTTCGAGCCACATTCTGTGAATACACCCTCGGCTAGCTGAACCATCTGCGCTGCATATCCCGCTGTCTCGAGGGCCTCCATATGGTCCAAGCTCTCCTAAGGCATCCTTTGTACGGTCCGTAGCTGCATTTGTTTGCAAATGTTAATGATTGAATAAATTTGTAACATAATACATATGACGATTAATTAAGTTTAAGACTAATACAACATACCAACGCCTCATACTGTCCTGCGAGTGCTGCACATCCTCGGCCATCTGTACGAGGCCTCGCGGGGTTGTCAATCAAGCTGCGAGTGATCCGCGTGTACCACTCCATGTACCTCTGGACCGGAGTCACATGTCCGACCACCCCTGGCGTCCCCATCCTAACAAATCTTTCACAAATAAAAATATAAAGATTAACAATTCATTATCAAATAATTAACAATTAGCTAGCAAACAATTCGCAAATAATTAACAAATAGTTAACAATTAATTAACAAATAAACAATTAACTAATCATACTATTAACAAATAATTAAAAAATAATTAAAAAATAAAAAATTAACTAATCAAATTATTAAAAAATAATTAATAAATAATTAACAAAGAAGCAATTAACTAATCCGACAATTAACAAATAATAAATAAATAATCAAACAAATAAACAATTAGCTAACAAATAATTAACAATTAATTAATAAAAAAATAAAAAAAAGGCAGTGGACTGCCCCATTTGCGACAAAAAAAAAGAGCGCAGTATTTTTTTTTTCGAAATCCGCAACTATTACACAGTAATCATGCTTAGAATAATAATATATTTAACAATGTAATAGAAAACGTAATGAAATACCTAGATTGAAGGTTGTTTTTAGTTTTTGAAATCAAGTTCTACGCCGCTTTATTCCGAAATCAAAGCATTGTAACTTGTTCCTTGCCTTGAATATACCAAGAATATTGACTTTCGGATTAAAAAATAACACGAAAACGATGTTTTTAAAAGGTGTGGACCACTGTTTTTTTGGTTGATCCTTTTTTTTTTTTAAATGGTGGAGGGACCGTCGGGGTGGGGAGGTGGGGACTTTTATTAAAGACCTATTGCGCACTAATTTAGTGCGCAATAGGACTTAACTATAAATTTACAATTTGGTCCTATTGCCCACTAAATTAGTGCGCAAAGGTTAGTTTGGTACCTTTTTTTTAACGGTTATTTTGGTACCTCCGACCACTTTTTGGGTCATTTCAGTTGTGGACTCGATCAAATATATCCCAAGGAGGTCATTCTATGTTCGAGAAATATGCTACTATCTGCCCTTGAATTATGGAGAAATATTAGGAGAGAAGAATCAAGAGAATAAACAGATTTGTACCCGCAATATTCATCAATAAAATCTTTGTTTCAATGTATTTTGTTTGTGATTTGCGGTCAATTTCTATCACTCTAAAATTTGTTGCAAAGAGTATTATCGGTACTTTTCTTTCTTTAATATTTCCATCATAGTTTTTGCTTTTGATTTTTTTCAAACCATTTTTTAAAAAACAATTTTCTTGAGCCAAGGGTCTATCCGAAACAAACCCTCTACCCCACAAATATAGGAGTAAGATCTGTGCACCCCCCCCCCCCTTTCCTAGACCCCACTTATAGGAATATACTGGGTATTTTATTGTTGGCGTAGTGGTGTGGAGGAATATGGAACCTTCATTCCTAAGTGGAAATTTCGAATTCGAATTAGTAGAAGAGCGTTGTGTATCAAGAGAAAAATGAATTTTCTTCGCCACAATTTTTTATATATAGGTTAATTGCCTTTTTATTTGTACGTATGAATTGTTGAATCTCCTAGTTACGAGTAACAATTTATTTTAATCCATTGATGAAATTCTTGCTTCCCGTACTAATGGTCTAAGGCTAAGAATAGAAGTAAATCCAGAATTTATATTTGATGAGTCCAATTTTATAAGGTTCTTAATATAGAGCCTGTTTGGATTGGCTTATTTTAAGTGTTTTTATGCCAAAACCGCTTTTAAGCCATTTTGCAGTGTTTGGATAAAGTAAAAAAATATTTTTAAGCCAAAATAGTTCAAAAGCTAAAAGTTACCTTTCCTAACTTATGACTTATGTTTAAAAGTCACTTAAAATAAGCCCATCCAAACAGGCTCATAGAATTCATTGTATTTTTTAAATGATGAGTTCACGATTAAATATTTTGTTGGTTTTACTGGGTTTTGCCATGCAACTACTATATATTTAGTAGGTGTTTGGCCATAGAAATAAAAAAAAAAATTCACTTTTTTTGGAATTTTGGAGTTGGAGTTGTGTTTGGCCACAGTTTTTGTAAATAGTATTTTTTTTTTTTGTTGAAATGTACTTGTTTTGATTGTGAAAAAAGGTGAAAAACTTGAAAAACAAGTTTTTCTTCCTTTTCAAATTCCAAATACAAGTTGTATTTGGAATTTTCATGGCCAAACACTAATTTTTGAAAAAAGTGAAAAAATCTTTCGGGAAAAAGTGAATAATTCTTATGGTCAAACGGGTCCGTACTTATTCACTTGTTACTTTCTGTTATAAATACACCGTATTATGATTGTCCATTCAAATACATAGTCAACTGGATAAGCTTACAATTGGATAAACTTTCAATCAAGTTAGCTTGCAGTAGCCATGCAAGCCTTTTCAAAGAAATTTTCTCGCGGCTTACAATCAAGTAGACAACTTGCGAGTAGCTCAAGTAGGTAGCTTGCAAATAGCTCAAGCAGGCAGTTTATCAGCAGCTTCTGAAAAGCCTCACAACTGCTTCTTTTCTTCTATAAATAGAAAATTAATATAGTTCATTTGTACATCAATTGAAAGAGCAATAAAATCTCCTTCCCCCACCCCCTCTCCTCCCCCCGTCCCCCAGCTTCTTTGGTTATAATTCTTGGTGTCGTGTACGTTTAATATTATTTCATAACACGTTATCAAGATAGCATCTTTATTTTGAGGATTGACTTTATTTAATTTCAGTTATAGGAAGCGATTTAAAACTGCAATATCCTTTTTCTAATGCATCGATTGAAGGTAAGGATGAATCTGGTTCATCGGTTTTGATTGTTTAGTATTACAAAGCTACGGAGATAGAAAGATATGTCAGGTAACATCTTTCTGTTACGGATTGGTACTCCAGTTAGATTTTTGTTTTCCTTTTACTCATTTCTCCTTGCCATTTCTTTCCTCTGTTAATGTTTCGGATATTGTGAGGTGAGCAATGTTTTGCTGAGATCTTTAAATTAATTCCAACCATGTGTCCAGAAGAGTATCTTACCAACGTTTCTAGTGGTTATGATTCAATCTTGACATTTATTTTTCCATTAGAGAGATTGTTATTATGGATGGAAAAATATTATGCTGTGTTTAACTGCTGGTGGCAAGCTTGGATCCATGAATTCATACATATCCGGGGTTTCCATAGTATAGACTTATTTTATTGAAGACGTATTTTAATTACTTTTTCAAAAGCATATATACAACCATTTATCGGACTATAGCATCTGTTCTATTAAATTAAATGCTCGTATTGGTTAATGCCATTTCGGTTACAGTCTATAAAATTGTAGAATTTATTCTACAATAATTTATAAATTGGATATCTTACGGTGCTTCATAGCTCCTAAAACAGTATTTGCTTTGCAGCCGGGGTATATTCTTAAAAGATATGTTAGAGAAAAATTATCTACATCATATGTATGCCTCGATTTGCTTCTGAAGTGGAAATATCTTAAAAGCGATTCTAAGCTATCATGATTTAATATGCTTAAGGCACGTTCAGATGATTGTGTTCCATTCCTGAAGAGTGAGAACTTAAAAGAATAAATACAAATTCATTCCCTGAAATGAATGCGATGATATTTAGTAAAGCTTATCAATACGACGCGCACTTGATTGTGAGGATATTATGACTCACCTCTGGAAGAGGTATTTTGAAAAGAAATATTCTGAATAATTTATGCTTTATTCCTGAAGTAGTAAAGCTTTGAAATTTACTCTCGTAGTAATAAATACTCTGCAGTTTACTCCCGAAGTAGTAAAACTTGCAACTTACTTCCCGAAGTAGTAAGACTCTGAATTCTACTCCCGAAGTAGTAGAACTCTTGAAATCTACTCCTAAAGTAGTAGATATCTAAAATTGAAGTTTCTCGAAGAGGTTATGTATGATAGCACCATTTATCCTAGATCGTAATTGTTACGGTCGGAAAATAAATTGTAGTAAACCTGAAGTTTACTAGCGAGAAAAATGGTTATCATATTGAGACTACAAGTGATTGGAAGATTGGATATCTCTGAGTTACGGGGTAAGAAATACGTATGTGATACGTTACCCGAGCATGATGGCATCACACGTCACAATAAATTAAAATTTTATGACGTAAAATCTCATGCAATAGTGAACTAAAAGTTTACTAAAATAAATAACACTAGTCATGGTAAACTTAAAGTTTACAGGTACAGATAATTTTATCAGTTGACAAGACCATTTTGGTCGTCCTAATTTAAATTTGATGTGCTAATTGAGTATTCGAAACATATGAAGAAATAGAAGATTCTTCCAGAATTTGTTTGTGTTGCTTGTTCTCATGATGATAAGTTGATTACACCAGCTAATGTTGGGACTGGATCCCCGAAATTCTGAAAAATATAAAAGGTGAATGTGGGCCCCTTCACCTGCAATGTGATGTCTTAAATTGATGCATCTATGAGACGATCACATGTAAGTTTATTATCAACTGTCAACTGACAGTTTGACATTTATAAAGTTGCTTGCTCAAAATAATTGAGTTGGAAACACAATTTTCAGAATATCTAATCAAGACAATTCATCTTGATAACGTTGGTTTATATCTAATCTGGTTTGCCATTAGATGCCTCCATAATACAGCTAAACCATTGCTTATGAGAACAGAGTTTTAGATGTTGGTTTGAGAGATGATATATTGCATACAACGGCACTTGTATGATTTTAGACCGATAAATTATGATAAATTCTCCCCTCATAATTGGTTCAGGGTCAGGAACTAGAAATTTTCATCTTGATGTGCGGTATATGATTAATGAATATACCATGATGCACACAGATTGATTTCCCAAAGAAAATGTAGATATGTGTTAGTTTTTCTAACATAAGGGGGAGAAAATATGCAGCTAAGAAATATGTTGTGAATTATCATCAGTATGATCCTCAGATAATGCAAGTCAAATGCTAGAAGCATTTGCTGACCCAACTATTCCATATTTCATCTGCAAAATGCTCCTAATGTCCCTGAAGGACAAAGTCTATAGCATGCATGGAGCATGGTAGACCAATTGGTTCCAAATGTAATAATCCTTGAAAAAAGGGGGGAGCAAATGATTATAATAAGGAGACAATGTGCTCTTGAAGAGCCTACGACATAACACTTCATGAAACCTTATTGGAGGTTTAGGTACCTGAAAATAATGAAGTGATGAGATCTCAGTAAGTTATGTCGAATTGCGAAACTATACAAAATGATATCTCGTCGACGATATCTTTGATACAATATGGCGCGCAATATTGTATAAGATTGTGAGGATCTAAGTTCTATGTCTCTTAAAGCATGCTAACGTAGAAATGATTGCCAAGTGATATGATACATCTTGGTAGACTAAACTTTATTGGACCTGCAATCCAGATATTACAAGCTCTTGGGGAACGTGTTCATAATCCTTATATGGATCAAATCAGTCAAATCATATAGAAATAACAACATTTTATAAAGCAAGTCAAGAATGTTCTTGGGGTAACTGCAACAATACTTCATGGTGATGATGCAACTCTATCTAAGGAATGAAGATGCAAATGATCAACCAGTTCGTCAAAATGATCATTTGACAGATCTGATCACAAAGGTTCTGACAACCTCAAGATATGATAAGTTGGTATACAAGATCGGAGTGTATCGTCTTCAAGAATTATGTGATGCTTTAATTAGGGGAGTAAATACGCACTGTACTCTTTTTCCCTTAGCCAAAGTTTTGTCCCATTTGGATTTTCCTGTTAAGGTTTTTAATGAGGCAGCTAGCAATGCGTATTACTAGATACTTGTACTCTTTTTCCTTCACTAGGATTTTTTTCCACCGAATCTTTCCTAGTAAGGTTTTAACAAGACACATTATCTGTTAATGAACATCCAAAGGGGAGTGTTATAAATACACTGTATTATGGATGCCCATTCAAATACACAGTCAACTGGATAAGCTCACAATTGGATAAACTTGCAATCAAGCAGGTAGCTTGCAAGTAGCTCATGCAGGCAGGTTGCAAGCAGCTCCCTGAAAAGCCTTGCAGCAGCTTCCTTAGGCTTGCAATCAAGCAGACAGCTTGCGAGTAGCTCAAGCAGGTAGCTTGCAAGTAGCTCAAGCAGGCAGCTTGTCAGCAGCTTCTGAAAAGCCTCGCAGCTGCTTCTTTTCTTCTATAAATAGGAAGTTAATTCAGTTCATTTGTAGAGTCTGGAACCAAAATGCCCAAAAAAAAAACAGTTTCTACCAAAATACCCCAACAACAAAAAAAATGTTACGAAAATGTCTTTAGCGCAGTAAATTACTGCTCTAAAGAGTTAACGGACACGGCTCCGTTAAGCGCTATAAGCAAGAAATTTCTTCGCGCTATAGTGCTTTGTTTTTTTTATTTTTTTCCTGCTCTTTTGGTTAATCCTTCTTTCGTTACACTTTTTAACGTACTTTGACCATAGATTAATCATACTTCGGGACCCCGAAACTTCAATATTTTATATAGAACCCTACTTATTTTTGTGCGATTAATTAGGTAGGATCAACACATCAAGGATACACAAAAGTTCGGATGACCGTTTTAGAGGTTGAAAAGTGCTCGAACGCTATTTTCGTTCAAGGCTCGGTGACATTCGCTTGAAGTTCTTTACGAATACTTAAACTTGTTCATTAATAATTAATCAAAAGTTAGTCAAAATGGCAGCGTTCATGCAAAAAAAAAAAACTTAATTAAATTGCATCATTCATAACCTTGAGTAGATGAAAATACTTAACACAATAATTCATTAATAAGAAACCCATGATATATTAAAAATACAATCACAACATTCTTGAAAAAAACTTAAAAAATATTCATCAATTAATGCTCTTGAGTTGATCTTCCACCACCACCGCGAGATGTGCCACCACCACTAGAGGTACTTCCACCATTAAAGTTTCCTCCACCCCGAGAGGTACTTCCACTGCGAGATGTAGTTTGATCACCATGCCGTAAGGGACACTTGCGCTTATCATGACCAACATAATTGCAAAATGAGCATTTTCGAGTGTATCTCCCGGAACATCCATTTCATTATGAATACGCGAGTATGCATTCTTTCTGAATTTACGGATAAATGCTTTATTTGCAACCATTGAAAATGGATCTGGTGGCTAATAACTCTCACTACCAAGTGGGTAGAACCTTCCAGCATACGTTTTTGCATAATTTTCAACCGTATATTCCTCAGCCATGTAAGAGGAGGCATTCTTTCCCATTGTGATAAAACACTTGAAGGCGTGAGAACATGGCATGTGATATGATTGCCACTTGCCACATGTGCATGTTCTTGGAATCTCACAAATTGTGTGAACGTTACCTCCTTTACCTTGGTGCACACTTGTTGTGAGTTCAAATATGCGCTCTACAGGGTTGTACTCCATCCGATCATGTTTCTGAGCCTTATATTTGTGGTACTCAAATAGTTTTAACGGTTTTGGCATCCATCTTAGACCTTCTCCGTGCATGTGCTTTGGCCTCTTTTGATCTCGACGAATCGCTCCACAACTCCGCTTAAATGTCATCCTCACCATTGCGGTGACGGCTAGTCCCCGTGCGATTTCAACAAGTCATTGAATGACTCGGAGGCCATTTGTTGTCGGCATACCCCATCGTCTACCTTCATCCTTGTGTAATGTCCATTTGTCTTTATCAATTGCATTTAACCGAAGGAAGGCTTCCTCATTCGCCCGCCTAATAATGTCCATTTGCAGTTAAACTTCTTCTCCCCGATGCTCTGTTGCAGCCCGCCCACATCCAATTGCAAAGTCTTTCGGGATTCGATATGCCTTTTGGAAGTTTGCCTTCAAATGCCTTAAACAATAACGATGGCGAGCAAAGGGTGGTTGCCACCCCCGCAAACCGAACATATTGTGCAATATGCCGATTTCGTCGATATCACACATATTCCCATGCGATCCTTAATAACGTGTTGCCTTAAGTAGTCCAAAAACATACCCCACGTACTAATGCTCTCATTAGCTGCAATTGCAAAAGCTAGAGGGAATATAGCTCCATTTGCATCCATTCCAACTGCTATTAGCGACTTTTTATGTCATACTTCCCGTACACATGTTCCATCTATTGATATTACAAAGCCGACAATGAGCAAACCCATCAATGCATGGTTTGAAGGCCCAAAATACAAAATCAAAAATATTCCGGCACACCAAGCTTCGATTTGAGCTTCCATTCAACAACAAGAACCATGATTGAAGTGTTGTAGAGCCGTCATGTATCTCGGCAACGTCTTGAAAGAGCCCTCCCAATTGCCGAAGACTATTTCATGTGCACGCCTACGCCCAAGATACGCCTTCCTCCTAGTGACGCTTTTGTTATATACTTTCAAGACGGCTCTAATACGGTCTTTAATAAAGGTACCCGAAAATTTTGAAATATCAAAGATATAACAACGAGGAACATTATATTAACACAAAAAATAAAAGAAACTTAGGCGAAGGGGATACCTTGGGTTTTCTCTAATGTCGCCAACTAATACACGCGCAATCAAATTAGTATCTAGATTGCAATGATCATCCGGGAGGTCACCCATATCACAAGTGTGCTTTGTGTAGAACTTTGAAATAGTCCACATCTTTTCAGCAGTTTCCTTACCACGGAGCATCCATTCGCAGCCTTGATACTTTCGCTTGCAGACCAATCGCCAAAGTTTTCGTGTGGAATCGTCAACTTTAAACTCCCTCATCCCCTGGATGCAATAAATCTTAACAGCCCTTTGCAATGTTTTTTTCGAGCTGAAAATCATCCTTTTTTCAATATGAGCCTTTTGTTTTACCAGATCTACTGGCTCTTTCCACAAATTTTGCCGAATATGATCATCATCCCTAATAAAGACAAATGCATCTGGGCGATCTTGAAGATGATCAAGATATGGGATCTCATCGGAATGCCACCGAATCGGTCGACTCTTCTTTGTTGAAATTGGCTTTGCGGGTGAACCGAGTCGACCTTTGCCGTGAATTCGCCCTCCTCGTGTGCTTGGGATCGTTCATCATGTCTTGCAATTCTACTTGATGTTGACGATTAGTTCCAACCTTAATCTCATCGTCACTTTGCTCATCGTCACTTTCCTCCGCATTAGGTATTTCCTCACTATGTTGGGTGATGTCACTATATAATTCGGTTAATCTGGACCATCCATAGCACGCCTTTGCCTATAATTTGGTGCAACCACCATATTCTCCCTACACAAGAAATTAGGGTGTTTTAACTACTACACATCAAATAACACTATTGATGTTAAAAAAAAATAGACGTACCGATAGTAATGAACGCCACCGAAACTTGAGGAAGGACCATCGCTTTGAGTTGTTGGATAGGTGAGGATGTTCCAACTCGATTCATCCATCCCGATTGAGGAGACCGTCCGATATGATCCATATCGTGTATAACCCCTAAATAATATAATCAACATCATTAGTAGCATTCAAGTGCCATTACACATAATAATAATAATAATAATAATAATAATAATAATAATAATAATAATAATAATAATAATAATAATAATAATAATAATAATATCATCATCATCATCATCATCATCATAATAATAATAATAATAATATCATCATCATCATAATAATAATAATCATAATCATAATAATAATCATAATCATAATAATAATAATAATAATAATAATAATAATAATAATAATAATAATAATAATAATAATAATAATAATAATAATAGCATTTGGCTAGTCAAAATGCTTTGATAGGTACTCATGTCAGGGTAATTGTGTTGATAAGTAGGTTCCGCTTGAGTGACTTCGGCCCGAATTATAGACGGGCTTCCCGAGGAGCCCTAGCCATGAATTCAAGTCGATTAATGTGGACCTTCTATATACATTTCAAGGACGTTTAAAGTTATGCATTTCCTATAATCATAAGGCGCCTTCAAAAAATCAGTCAACGATTCATCGTCTTGAATGTACCACTGACCATAACTAGTTACACCTTGCGGCGTAAATGACGTTGGATATTTTCCAATTATATTTAGATCAAAATCACTTCTACTAATTTGTAATCTATTATACAAGGCTTGGAGTAGTTTTGAGAATTTTAAGTCAAGTGAAAACTTAACATGGTATTTTGGGGAAGAATCATAAAAACGCAAATTATTTTCCTCGAATATAATTTGTCCATCCCAGATAAAGAAACTTTAATTCTTGGAACATCTCGCATACTTTGAATAATTTAGGAGGAATACAAAACGCAAAAACTAGATGAAACTTTTGAATTTTTTACTTTTTTTGCGTTATGCGAACTCGGTATTTATAATCAACCAACGCATGCATGCAATTACAGTGTTACGTCTAATCAAATAAGTGTGGAGAGATGCATAACGCATTATTTTACAAATGTCATGGTACATTTCAAGCAAAGATAGCGCGGTAAAATACTGCGTTATGACAGTATAAGCGCAAAATTACTGCGTTATACGTTATAACGCATAATTTTACCTATACAACTGCTCCATTGTCACCTCAACTGTCAAACAGAAAAACGTCATGATTCGAATCAAACTTTATATAACGTAATTTGACGAATAGTTGTTACCAACCACACAACATTTCTCACAAAATTGAGCTATTATGTCATTTTTTGACCAATTTAGAGATATTAGCCGTGTATATCATTCACTCCAAAGAAACATATTTGAAGCAATGGGTAGGACACAGGGAACTAGATGATGATGATTTTCATTACTCAAATAACCCTAACGATAGATTCAATCGAGAATACAATAATAAAATGACGGAGAGGAGTGGGATTGGCGTGTTAGGAGGCCGCAAAGATCGGAGCACAAGTTAGCGTCGAGGGCTTAAACGCCCAAAAAAACGTGCTATGTCAATGCCTCGCGGAACTCCACAAGAGTTTAATTTGACTCTTAATCGTTTTCGCGAAGAGAACAATCGGATGCAAATACGTTACCATAGGGTAGAATATGGTATATATGGTAGCACAAGAACGTCTTGTTCGTGACTTGAAAAATCTCAACGCTCCAATACCAACGAGGTACTCCTTAACCATGCCTCAAGTAGGTGCAGAAACTTGCGAGCTTGCCGTGCAAAGGATTAGAAAAGAAAACAACAGAATCGGTAAGACGATGTAGATTTTACATGCTAAAGTTGGCCAAGAACAAGCATCATCAACCGGTAGAGAACTAGCTACCGAAAAAAGATGTGTCTTAAGAAACCGCCAATATTTTTCTGAGGACGATATTGAGGACTTGTACTCTGATGATGATTAAGAATGTTGTGATTTTAGTTTTAAGTTTAATATATCGTTATGCTCTTAGGTATTAATTAGTATGTTAAGTTTTTTTCAAGAATGTTGTGATTGTATTTTTAATATATCATGGGTTTCTTATTAATGAATTAGTGTGTTAAGTATTTTCATCTACTCAAGATTATGAATGATGCAATTTAATTAAGTTTTTTTTTTATTGCATGAACGCTGCCATTTTGACTAACTTTTGATTAATTATTAATGAACAAGTTTAAGTATTCGTAAAGAACTTCAAGCTAATGTCACCGAGCCTTGAACGAAAATAGCGTTCGAGCACTTTTCAACCTCTAAAACGGTCATCCGAACTTTTGTGTATCCTTGATGTGTTGATCCTACCTAATTAATCGCACAAAATAAGTAGGGTTCTATATAAAATATTGAAGTTTCGAGGTCCCGAAGCATGATTAATCTATGGTCAAAGTACGTTAAAAAGTGTAACGAAAGAAGGGTTAACCAAAAGAGTAGGAAAAAAGAAAAAAAAAACAAAGCACTATAGCGCGAAATTATCATGCGCTATAGCGCTTAACGAGTCGTGTCCGTTAACTCTTTAGCGCAGTAATTTACTGCGCTAAAGGCATTTTCGTAACATTTTTTTTGTTGGGGTATTTTGGTCGAAACTGTTTTTTTTTTTTGGGCATTTTGGTTCCGGACTCTTCATTTGTACATCAATTGAAAGAGCAATAAAATCTCCCCCCCCCCCCCCCCAATTTCTTTGGCTATATTTCTTTTTATTGTGTATTTTTAATATTATTTCATAACACTTATATATATATATATATATATATATATATATATATATATATATATATATATATTCTTTCATTCTTCTCTCTACCGTTTTCCTTATAACAAGGTACGTGGTAATAAATATTTTATCGTACTTTGGTTTTGATTTCAAAAGAAACAGCGAAATCTGGTGAACAGACAAGATAAGCTACAGAAAAACAAGACAATAGAACTACAGTAACTGCATTAATGAATCATATACATTGACCTGTCACAGCTCACATCACCACATTTTTGCAGTACTTTTTCTTGGCTGTTTGTCTTTTTTTTTTTTTTTTTTTTTTAATGAAACGATTACTTTTAGTTTTCATCAATTTATTTTCTGTTAGTACTGCAATAAAGTTTGTACTGACCCTTTGGATTCTATAATGTCCGGGTAAATCTAGGTTTAAGTATCACCTGTAATGTTAAGGTATTCATGGACCAAGATATTTTGAAACTTTTAATTATGTGATTAATAGTTAAAGTACATGCAGATACTCTTGACATTTGATAGTTAATAGTTAAAGTGTATATAGAAACTTTAGGAAATTCATAAAAGCTTAGGGGACAAGATTAATGCACCTTGAATAAATTAAGGGGTCATTTGGTTGGTGGAATAAGGGATTATAATTCTGAAAATAAATTGTAGAATTATTTTATTTCATGTTTAGTATAGTCTTTTATTTGGAATTAGTAAATTTGGGAGTGTCTATATCATAATTAAGGTATTATATTTATACAACGCTCTTTATGGGACAACAATCGTGGTATTATTAATCCACGATAACACATTTGACTTTTCAAAATATTTCTCCCAATTTTTTTGGGGAAAAAACAACGATAAAGTCAATTGGTTGGTGGAAAAATGGATTATAATCCTAAAATAAATTGCAGAATTATTTTATTTCATGTTTAGTATAATTTTTCATTTTGGGATTGCTTATATCATAATTTTCGTATTATATTTATATCAGTGGCGGAGTCAGGAATTTGATTAAGAATGTGCAATTTTTTTCTCACTTGTGTTAAGGGTGTGCAAAATTAAATATATACTCATAATACTTATGTACACGACGTAAGTTTCCGGCGAAGGGTGTGCACTGGACCACCCTTCACTTAAGGTAGCTCCGCCAGGATTTATACCACACTCTATATGGGATAACAATCTCAGTAATTATTAATCCAGAGAATAAAACAACAAAATGACACATTTTCCTTTTCAAGAGCTTTTCTACCAAAGTTGTTTTTCGGAAAAATAAGGTCAAACTCATTTGGTAGGTGAACAAGATATACCAGACTATAATGACGAGTTTTGTAATACGATTTTAAACAAATGGAGATTATTTAGTGAATATGCTTTTATTGGTAGGTGTTTCATTATTTGTGCTAAAAATGGGATACGTGGGTATAATAACCCGTGTTTGAATTCACAGAAAATAAGTTGGATAAATTTTTTATTTTCAAGTTTAGCCTTATGTTCTTAAAGGGCTTTGGAAGAAAAGCCTTGGAGAAAGCATCTTGATTATTTTGGTGATTGATCTTGGAATAAGTAATTCCAAAATTGTTATCCCGCAATTAAGGTGATATAAAATAATATCATAATTGTGGTATAACTAATATAGAAATCAAAATTCAACCAAATAGGGGATAAAATAATCTCTCATTTTATCCAGAGATTGTTATCGCCCTATCCCATAAATCAAAGGACTTCTAAGGAATTTAATTTATATATGTTGACAATATAATTTGTTAATATTTTAAGTTTTAGGTTATCTATTATAGCAGATAATTTGCTATTTCAAGATTACCTACAAATATCTGTTGATAATGGCATGACAATGTAAAAACTTTTGCACCGTCAATGTATATTAAATCAACTCAAACTAATGGTTGTTACAACAGAACAAAAAAGCACACAAGGTGATCTAAATTAGCTAGTTGCATGTTCACTCCAAAAAGAAAATTCAAATTAGTTACAAACTTCGTGACTAATCTATTGCTAAATAGCTTGTAGTATAGCTAATTAATAAAATTTCTTATTTGCTGTTTAGCTATAAAATTTGTATGTCGCTAGTTTTGATTATTTTTAATAATGAATTCTACCCATTTTCTTTCAAAGTACTTAATAGATATATTTGCTACAGGAATTGTTAGTTTGAAATATTCAATTAATTACCTGTGAACTATGGTAGGTTCACCTCCTAAAACAGTTGATATATAACTTAAGGAAATTTTTTATTAACCGCTAGAATAAAAACTATATATAATTCACAATAATAATTACGTCTCATTTCAAAGAACAAGTAAATATTTCGATCAATTATATGAATTTTCAAAGTAAGAGAGAGACAGAGAGAGAGAGAGCGCTTCAAATATACTTCCTCCGTCCATTTTTACTTGTCCTCTATACTAAAAACAGATGTCCATTTTGTTAGGTTGCATGGCCTACTTACTATCCTACACAGTTTCCAATTTTCGCCTATAGGATGGAACACGTTACCCTACCCCTTCTATGCTAGCTTCGTTGCAGAATATAAATTGTAGGTAAGTAAAGAACACAGTGATATTACGTGAAAATCACTCGGCTCACAAAGGCGATAAAAACCACAACCCCCCTTTGTAGGATTTACCCCAAACTCCACTACAACGGTGAGCCTCTGCAAATTCAAGTTACAAGCTCTGTAACCTAGGAACTAACCTCTAATTCCTATCTCACTAATCAACTTCTGACTAGCAAGCAACCTTCAAATTGACCTCTAACTTGAAGTTGAATTTATAACATTTACTAACTGATTGCTTCTAATAAAGCGGATAAAGTACAACTCGATAGCCTAACCTAATACAAGTTTCTATACTCAAGAACTGTAAATTATAAACTCTATTTGACAGCTTCTTCAATCTTCTTCTCGTACTAGGGACACACGCCTAGATTCTGAATATTCTTGATATATTTGTTGATCGCTAAATATTCTGAAATCTCTCTTTATGGGCATGCAGACCTTTTTCTTGGTAACACTTGGATATTTATAACATTCACAACAGGTCAGCAAACACAAAACCTTCTTCGAGTAGGCCCATGAGATATTAGAATTTGTGTTGTATTTGGATTCTTGCCTTGTTGAGTCCGCTTCTTGTCCATGTAGAGTCTTACTATTCCCAACAAATATGGCAAGGAAATCTGCATACTTGATCGCCAAGTCTTTATCATAAAACTGCAAATCCTAGTTGTTGTAGGACTTGCGCTGGAACATGCTCACGAACCTGTTTCATCCACCTGGTTCTTCTACCTCTGAATCTTTGCATTGTTTGAGATGGAACATGTTCACAAACTTGTTTCATCATCCCCTTCTTGTTCATTCTTACAATTCTATCTTGAGCCTGCTTTTGTGATGGATGATGGAACATGTTGACAGACCTGTTTCATGCATCATGCTCTTCGCTCTGTGTCCGTATTCTTCTTCATTGAGATTTATTCATTGCTTGAATAAATCATGTCTTCAGCCTTGTCTTACTCTTTGAATCTGATTATGTTCTTGCTTTGTGTTGGAACATGTTTGTAGACCTGGTTCGTATGCTTTGTCTGCAACTCTCTTTACTTTGAACAAAATAGATCTGAGTCAGCTTCACCATTTATCCTCATTTTTTTCTAATTAATTATGCCCGGATGGGCTTTTTATTTATTTAAAGTATAAAAAGTCCAACAAGGAAAATAAAAAGCAAATGACCGGCCCAAAATTGGGTCCAGTCCAAATAAAATTACACTTGAGCCCCATTTCTAAATTGGGGTTATTTGAAACTTGTTGCTCTATTTCTATGCCACTTTGTCTGAAAATTGTTGCGATTCTCTGAACTGATGGGGTGAAGATGATGAGAATGACCCTCATTTTCCCCTATACTCTTCGTCTTCTTCATTGTTCCTTGTCTGGTAAGTGTTCTGAGTCAATTTCGCCCCTTTTGTTCTCTTGTTGTTTGTTGTTCCATTAATTACTTGTTGTTGTAACCGAAATAATCCACCTCTTTCTCTGTTGAATTGCATATCTTGACCTCTTGTTGATTTCCTCTGTACAAGTTGAGGTTGCAAGATGTTGTTGTGGTCGTGTTCCTCATGATGTGGCTCTCCATGTTCACGCAACCAGCTGAATCTGAGCTTCATTTCTCCTGTAAGTGACTTTGTAAGCTCTATTTGTTCCCCACTTTGATGTGTCATGTGTCTCTGTACCTGTTGTAAATCTCCTTCTAGCCATGACTTATACTTGTGTAGATTTAATTTCTGCCCACTTGAATGAGCATCATAAGATGCTAGTACCACAAATAAGGCATCAATCAAATCCATTTGGTATAGGTCTTGACTTAGAAATTGATTTTGTGCTCTTCCTCTCTGTTGACCCTATTGTAACTGTATGACACTTGCTTCACCTTGTATATGTGGTTCCTGTCCTGTGTTGTGGAGTCCCTGATAATATTGCTGTGTCCTGTGGCTTTCCTTGCAAGATGTGTTATGAGATTCTTCATTATGTGTCTTCTGTATGATATGTACCTGCAAAATAAAACACATATTGTTAGTAAAAAACCACCATGTCCTCCTCCCACAGGACTTGAACATGGTCGTAAAATCCTTCTGCTGCTCCTTTTCTGATTCTAAATCCTCCTTTGTCTGCATCTGTTCCCCTTATTTCTTTATCCTCACTCTCAGATAAGGAATCTGAGTTTTGTCACTGTTGAGGATCTTTCTACATGTTGAACTTAACTCCTGAAACCCATGGCATTCAAAAGTGGCTTCATCTAGTGCCTGATTAGCCAAACCATTTATCCTCATGATCCCTGTCCTACGATTCAGTCATTCCTTGCACCTTCATCTCCTTTGTTCTGCATCTGTCTTGTGATTGATCATGTGTTGGTTCACTCTCATATCTGATCATTGCTCCAGTCTTTGCATCGACACACACATGTTGATCATCTGTGTTCATGTGTCTGCTTTTGTCTCTGGTGCTTCTTTGCAATGCAACATATCTGTGGACCTGTTCTAACCATGTTTGGAACCTCTACTTCATTATCAACCAACTGTCTAGCTTTGTTCAATTCCCTTGTCAATTATCACATGAATCTAGACCTAGTTGTTGTGCATTATAGGTTCACTTTGTCAATCATCAAAACTTCACACATGGCTATATGCCAACACATTTTTACTTGTCCAATTTGAAAAATCAAGAGATAATTTACCATTTTATGCCTATTTTACCCTTACTATTTATGATTGGGTTGGAAACTATAATTGTTAGTGGCTACACAACTTTTAAAGTGTTTTTCATTGACTTCAATCATTAGATGATTTAGTATATTATGGAGATATAGTAAAATTGTCATTCTATTTATGGATTTAAGGGATGTGTCAAATTAATACAATACAGGTAAAAAAGGACGGAGGGAGTATAAAACAATTTTATAACTAGGGAAAGGACTGGTATTACCTACCAACATTTCCCTAGACTTCTGTGTATATATTAAATCTGTTATAATTAAGGTAGTTCTGTAAAATTCAAGTTGAAGACCAACAAGTGTTGTGGTGTAGTGACTGATACTACTTCATTCTTAATCAAGAGGTCTCGAGTTCGAGCCCCCTTGGATACGGAGGCACCCCTGTTAGGGAGTGCTTTGTCCCCCAATGTGGGACTACCCGGCATGAATCCGGATTAATCGGGTTCCAATGAGGATACCGGACACCGAATGGGAAAAAAAAATCAAGTTGAAGGATTTACGGTGTCACCAGGAATATGAGAATGAACTGGCTTTCAAGTTCTGATAAAGTGGACTTGTCACTTGATGTTCCATCCTCCGTGCTACCGGTAGCTTTTAATAGCAACGGTATGCATCCACCCATCCACACATCATGAAGAACTCTTTTTTTTTTTTTGGTTAAAATTGTCTGTTTTTGTGTTTAAAATTGGTCCCCAATAAGTGAGGCGATTTAGCGGTCAATAAAATAAGTTAATTATGTTGAAATTTCAATAGAGACAAAAATGATAAATGCTCTGTGCTTCTGTCGAGAAAATAAATCTATCTCACTAAATAGAGTCAATTCCTCATATGGTCAATAAAATTAAGCAATGACCTAGTAAAGTCATTTTTTTGTTTCTCATCTGGTCATTCAAGTCTGTACATTTGCCTTACAAAGTAACAATATGTCAGTTTAAAAAAAAAAAGAAGGCCAAAGTGGTCCCTTAAGTTTGAATTTTGAGTTAAATCATCCCTTATTTCTTAACACAGAACAATAATAATCCTCCAACTATTTTTCATTTTTTTACTTTGTAATTAGATTATTTTGGTCGTATAGATAAGTCCATAATATAGATTAAAAAAACAAACCATAATATTTAAAAGTAAAAAGAAATGAAGAGTGTTGACGTAGAAGATTAAATAGATACTACAAATTTTAAATGAGATAAAGAGGAGGAATATCTATTATTCGAAATTGGAAGAGCTATTTATTTTTTTAAGCAGGGTTGGAGGGGAGAGATAATTTTCACCCAAATAATATTACAAGATTGACAAAACTAATATTTGAGAACTTTAATTTTCTTAGTATACAATGATAATATAGAATCTCCTAATTTTATGTGATGTCGAATGATTTAATTAGTATCACGATTTCCTTCAATATGCATCTATTTTTTTTTATTTTTTTTTATGAAAACCCATTAAAATCGTTATATATGATTTTTTCCCCTTTTAAGACCTAATTTTTTTATTTGAAGGAATTCATCGTCTTCCTTATTAATTATTAATTATGAATTTCTTGAATATTCAGAATAATACAAGGTGAAGGAATCCACTCCATTTGGATAGAAAGAAACCAAAGGACATTTGAAAAAAGAAGCCAGATGTCAATAGTATAACACGAGAAACTGCCTATGTATGTAATATTGAAGCCGATCCAACCATTAGAGCACTAGTGTAGACCTACAAGTTTTAAGCTCGATGTGTACTGTCCCTATCCATGTAACTAGGCTAGAGTTAATTTGATGTGATTTCTTATTCGGAAAAGGGCCAAATATACCCGTGCACTATTAAAAAAGGGTCAAATATACCCCTATCGTTATACTATTGGTTCAAATATATCTTTTCACCGTTAAAGTTGTCGAATGTAGACATCTAATATTACATGACACTAACATTTGATGAGGTAGATGCCACGTGACACCTCAATATTCCTTACCCATTTTACACCTCTCCTCCATTTATTCTTTCACACCATTATTGCCACCAAGCTACTGCTAAAATGGGAAGGTAATAAATAAAGCCAACTAGTTTGCTACAGATGTTAGCCATAGTTTTTTTTTTTTTTTTTTATGGGAAAAGGTCAAAAATGCCCCTCTACATTGGGAAAAGGATTAAAAATATCATCCGTTACAAATTTAGGTCAAAAATATCTCTCCCGTCATTAAAGTTTTCAAATATACCCCTGTCTTAACAGAAATATCCAAAATAACCCGATTTCATGTTTAAACCTGCTTAATTAAAACCCGACCCAACTAAATAAAATCCCATATGGGTTACCCGCTCTTGTGCCTAGTGGCTCCAGATGTAGGACTCGGGAACAAGTTGGTCGCATATGGGTTTTTTATGTAGTTGGGTCGGGTTTAAAAATGAAATCGGGTTATTTTGGGAGATTTCCGTTAAGATATGAGTATATTTGAAAACTTTAATGACGGGAGGAATATTTTTTACCCAAATTTATAACGGAGGATATTTTTAACCCTTTTTCCAAAATAGAGGGGCATCTTTTACCCTTTTCCCTAAAAAGAACATAAATGGTGTAATTGTTGTTACTGTATTTTGATCATCTTAATTTCCCAACTGGTATGCCACTGTCAGGAATTTCAAATAAGCTACAATAACGTCAATACTTTTCCACCAAAAAAATAGCTAGTCAGCTAAGAGAAAAAAGATAAAAAAGGGAAAAGGGTCAATTATACTCCTCTACTTGTTTTTTTATTAGCTAACTTTGCCCTCCGTTAGCGATAGTGTTCAAATATACCCCGATCGTCAACAAACTTCACACATTTGCCCCTCAATTGGATGGATTCCCCCAAATCGATCAAATTACCCAATTTTACTTAAAGTACCCATTTTTAATCCGACTCGATCCACGTAATTAATTTTAACCCATACAAAATAACACCCAAATACAATCCCATTCTTTCTTTTTGCCACCCAAGACATCACTACCACCCGTTATCTTCACGTTATAACACCCGTTATTTTTATAATAGTACATTTGCAAGTTTAAGATCAGTTCAAGTTATAAGTTTTCCAGTTCAAGTGAAGATAACGAGTGGCAGTGATGTCTTGGGTTGCAAAAAGGAAGAATGGGATGTATTTGGGTGTTATTTTGTATGGGTTAAAATTAAGTAGGTGGATCGGGTCGGGTAAAAATCGGGTAATTTAAGTGAAATTGGGTAATTTGATCGATTTGGGGGAATCTGTCCAATTGAGGGGCAAATGTGTGAAGTTTGTTGACGGCAGGGGTATATTTGAACACTATCGCTAACGGAGGGCAAAATTAGCTAACAAAAGAAAGTAGAGTGGTATATTTGACCCTCTTCCCTTCTTTTTATCATCAGTATTCGCACTGTTTATATCGGTTGTGAACGAAATATTTTTTTCTGGAAACTTGGAGGTTAACTATAACTGGTAAGAGGGAGGTAAAAATAAAAAAGGGGAGCAGAGAGGAAAGCGGGACGGATTACTTGAGAAAATATTGCATCTATGCAAAACGACAGCTCTTCAATTTTTTAAGGCCCAATTGATGGTATCAATAATAGCGGAGGGAAAGAAAATTTTAGTGGTGGAAGAATAAATGGAAGGAATGTGTAAAATTGGATGTCCACCTTGGGATTGGATGTCACCTTGGACGACTTTGACAGTGGAAGGACATATTTGAACCAATAGTATGACAGTGGGGTATATTTGGACTCAAAATATAACAAAGGGTATATTTGACCCTTTTCCAATAGTTCAGGGGTATAGTTAGCTCTTTTCCGTTTCCTATTTAGATAGCTAACTGAGACGGCTAGACTATGGAGCAGTACAGTTTGCACTGGTGATTAATACAAAATTATAAGTTATAAAAAAAAAATTAGTGTAGAAGAAACTAACAACTAATTTAAATCATTTTATCAAAATGAAAAATAATCATAACATAAATAAATAGTGCACATTATTTAATTATTGAACTCCTAAGCTTCCAAACGATGGAGTACATATAGGACATTTCATATTCTTTTAGGCATTGATGAAATGAAAGAGTTTTTTTATTTTCATTTCTAATGTTATTGGTCATAATTTTTTGTGTGTTTTGTTACTTTTAATACCGCAATTAGAGTTGAATTAAAATTGTTCTATTTTTTTATAATTAAAAGACTGTTAGTGTTTTATGTTAAAGAATAAGGACTACTTTAATAGAAAATTCAAATTTAAGGGACTACTTTGACCCTTTTTTTTTATATTGAAAGTGACTTTTAATCTTTGTTACTTTGTAGGACAAATATATAAACTTGAATGACCATACGAGGAACAAAAATATGATAAATGACTTTACTAAATAATTTACGTACGTTAAGTGACCATTTAAGAAATTGACTCTCACTAAATACAGCCCAAAGACATTGAATTTTTTACTTATGAATCAACATACATATTCTTTTAGAGTCTAGATTAGAATAATAGATTTATCCAGTTTGGCGAAAAGAATTTGATCGATCGATTTAGGAAAGATGGAAAAATATAACTTAAACTTCTCATTATATTTTTTAATGATAAGTTATTATAGTCACACAAATATTAAGACATATATAAAATCATGAGTTTCAATAATCTTATAGCCACACAAAACACACGTTTAAAATCACAAGTTTTAAAATCTTTTTAAAATTTTATGTCATCAAATGGGATCACGTAAAGTGAAAATGAGGGATATGTGTTATCGGAAAGTAATAAATTCAGGGGTTGTTTGGTTTGTGAATAAGATATATTGAAATTATAATGTGGGATTAAAATACGAGAATTAAACTATGATTGGATTATCTTATGAATATACTTAAGATACTAATTGGTTCATTGGACTAAAAATAAAATATATATTGAATATAATATAAAATATGTGTTTGTTTTATGTAGGGCTGGTTGGTTCGAGTTTTTCAATTACCAGCCAAACCAATTGTGTAAGGTTTTAAATCTACAAACCAAACCAAACCAAAACCAACAAAAGGTTTTCTCGGGTTTCTTGATTTTTTCGGGTTTTATTTGGTAAAGTATTCATACAAAATATATAACGTGTCCTTCAAATATTTTCTTAGTCTTAGAGCCTGTTTGGATGGGCTTATGCCTATAAGCTATTTGCATAGTTATAAGCTAAAAAAAATAAGTTGGGGTAGTCTAACTTATTTTTTTTGACTTATTTTTCAGCTTATAAGCTGCTTTAGATAAGCTAAGTCAAATGAGCCCAATTATTTTTTTGAGCTTATTTTAAGCACAAAATGACTTTAAGTCGGCCACCCAAACACTCAAAAAAAATTTAAAACAAACTTATAAGCAACTTATAAGCCAATCCAAACGGGCTCTTAGTAAGATATAACTATCTAACTAAGGGTAGGAATCTAGTAGCTCAGTTGATTGACTACCTGAACTTTCACATCCCCTCCCCCATTTCACCTTCCCCTACCTCCTATGTAATTAAAAAAAACAATTTTTTTTAAAAAAAATAATCTAACTAAGGTGTTTATTAAAATAATGACACAATTATGATATAATTCTGAAATTACTTATACCGGAATAAAACGTTCAATCATACGTTGAAAAACATAATTCCACATTTTTTTCATTATAATCACTTAATTATCCTTTTTTTTTGGGGGGGAACCTAATTATCCTTGTAACCAAGCGACCTAATTATCCTTGTAACCAAACGACTAAGTGGAACTTGTATTCACTTGTATATGGGGGTCATATATGATGAAGTTTTTGAAACTAAAAGAAGTCCATCATGGCAAACGCCTAGGTAACACAAGAGAATCACAGAACTAGAGGATGCAATATAATGGCAACCTACTAATAAGCGTTTCACAACTGAAGTAATCCGTCTAACCATATAAACGTGGTCCCAAAAGTGGAGATAGTAAATCAACTTGGAAAAATGTAAAAGCTAGCCATGATCACTAAAACTTGAGTACCATCCTAGGAAAGCATCAATAGGCAACACATTCGATTTTAAAACTTACACGTCCACTCTAAGTTACCCGGACTCTCGTAAAATGTCATCAGGTGCGTGTCCGATCCTTCAAAAGTAGTGTATTTTTGGAGGATCCGACACGGGTGCGACAATACTTTTAAAGAGTCCGAATAACTTAGCTTCCACTCCATATAACTTAAATTCAGATTAAGGAGCTCTTTCCTTTTTTTTTTTTTTTTTTTTTTTTTTTTAATTACAATAACAACATACTCGATATCTAACTAACTGTGGGGTCTGAGAGGGTAGAATCACGCGGTCTTACCCCTATCTTGTGTGAAGATGAATGCTTTTCCGATGGACCCCTAGGAGAGATGAAAGATTAACAACAACAACATACCCAATGTAGGCCCACAAGTCGCAGTGATGAGGGTAGTATTTGAAAAAACATCAATAATAATAAACAGCAATAATAAGCGGTAATAGCAGTAAGAAAAGAAAAAGAAAACTTATTTACCTAATTGTTCAAAGTTTCCACCAATTTTATTAGTAGTTAGACCGCATCCTGAGTGCTTGTTTTTTCGTCAAACTTATTGCTCAGTGTTTTTAAAAAATAAAAACGTACCTGCAAGTTCCCATTTGTTCACCTTGTGTGGTTGCTCGAGCCTATACAGAGACATTAAATTAATTTGCTCATTTTGTTTTTGGGACCTTGTCTCACTCAGCCGACAAATAGAATTATTAGAGAATGCCATTGAAAGCCCACAGGTCATTTAGGTACCTTTCAAAGGTGTACAGTACTAAATAATGTTGGTGGGGCTTTTGTACTCTTTGGACAGACGGGAAATGATCATTCTGATATACTACTACCATCCTCAGTGTTGGGTAAGACCGTCAACCGGTTTCCGTTAATCGGTTAAAACCGGTAACCGGACCGGTAAAATCGGAATCGGAATCGGTTGAACCGGTTAACCGATTCCGGTTAACTGTTTATTAAATACCGGTCCGGTTTCGATTTTTTTTTTTGGAACCAGAACCGGAACCGGTTAAAGCGGTAAAAACGGAATCGGACTGGTTAAATTGGTAAAACCAGTCGAATTAATTTTTTTTTAAAATGTAGCCGTTGGGCTGCTTAGTTGGACCGTTGGCCAACGGTCCATTTGCAAAAAATAGTCGCTAAACGGTCCCAAACCCACATTTTGGCCCCCCAACCCCCCAAACTTTTTTTTAACACTTTAACCCATCCCCCACCCCTATATAAACCCTTCTCTATTTCCATTTTAATCCACACTAATTCACTCTTCTCTTTCTCTCAATCTCTCAATTATAGTTACTTTGCAACAATTAGCCACTTTAAATTTCTCTCAATTAAATATTATAAAATTTTATTATAGTTTCAATTATTAATTTTGCAATTATAATATTATTGGTGGAGTTGGTGATTTTGCAACAATCCGAAGTAGCTTTGGTGGATTTGCAATTCTAGCCGCCTTCACTTTATTGGAAATTAGTCCGGCAATTTGGTACCTTTGTTCCAACTCTATCTTTATTTTTCGCAATTTAATTTACGCAATTTAATTTGTTGCAATTTATTTTCTTGTGATTTATTTGAGTGTGATTTAAATTAATTCTTTAATAATGGCGAAGAGATTTAGACGTGGTGCCAGTAGTAGTGGTATTGTTAGTGGTGGGTTTAATAAGGAAACATTTGTGGAAGAAATACCTAATTTAGGTATTGATATTGGTGGGAATAATCCACTTTTAGATCATAAGGCAATGCAACAACATTATACCGACACTTTTAATGAAATTGATGATGATGATGAAACACAAGCTCCCGAAAATCCCATAGAGATACGTCCCGCATAATCACATACACAAGATAAACCGCCAGAACTCGTAAGCCAACCGCTAAAATTTGAAATTTTATGACTAAGGATAAGGAAAGCCAAAATGCAACGTAACATATGTAAACAAGTATTTGCCTTTAGGCAAGGTAAGGATGGTGGAACGGACACTAAATGGCGCTATACGAGAAAGAAACATATGGATGTTTGGGGAGAGCAAACGATTCAAATGTGGGGGTATTCAAATGACGATAGACCCACGAACCGGTAAAAAATTTAAGTATGACAAGAAAAAAGAGCGTGTAGAAATAGCTAAAATGGTAGCTTATGATTGTTTACCATTTTCCTTTCCTTCGGGTTTGGGATTTGTTACTTACATTCAATGTTGTTATAATCCGTTATTTGAGGGTATTCCTTGAAGTACTTGTAGAGCGGATGTTATAGATTTGTATAAAAAATATAGATTTTATTTGTGCCATGTATTTAATTCTTTAAATTGTAATGTTTCTCTTACCGCTGATTTGGGTCTTAGTCTTAACAAGTTAGATTTTTTTGTTATTATATGTCATTGGGTTGATGATAATTGGGTTATGCAAAAAAGAATTATAGCTTTTTTATATGATGAAGGGAAAGGTCGTCACGATGAAAATTTTTTAGCGGATTCAATGTCTACTATTATGAGATTTTTTAACATTTATAGAAAAACACTTTGTATTGCTTTAGATAATGCTTCTAATAATACAAAGGCGATTGGTCTTTTAAAAGAGAATTAAACCCTCCGCTAAAAAATATTTTTCATGAGAGATGTAGTTGTCACATTTTAAACTTAATTGTTAAAGATGGTCTTGTGTGTTTTGACGATTCTATTCAAAAAGTTAGAGAGGCGGTTGCGTTTCTTTTTTGTAATGCTAATAGAGGAAGACTGAGAGATTTTAAGAATTTTTGTGTGGAAAATAACCTTAGACCTAGGAAAATTCAAGTAGAAATTGAGACTAGGTGGAACCACACTTACATTATGCTACAACAAGCATATGAGTACAGGATTACCATATAACAAGTTCACAATAAATATAATATTAATAATGATGATTGGTTAAATTTTACGCATTGGGAAGATGTTAAGGAATGTGTTGAACTCTTAGAAATTTTTTTATAATGAAACTCTTGCTTTTTCTAAACAATTCTATCCCACGGTAATCGAAATTTTAGCCTACTTAGCGGAAATAGCTAGAGTTTTACAAGATTATAAACATAAACCCAGTTATCAAGCGGCTATTTTTGATATGACAACAAAATTTAAGAAGTATTTTTTTCTCATCCCAACTTTATTTATATTGGGTTCTCTTTTAAATCCTTGTTTAAAAGCGTCTTATACTAAAGCATTGGTTAATCAAATTTATACATTTTTAGAAATTGAAGAGGGAGTTGAACCATCTTTAGTTGAAGCCGACCTCGCTATTGATGCCGAGTTTAGAAAAGTTTTTAGTCATTATTCTAATTTGGAAGAACATGCTACACCCGTTGCTCCACGCCCTACTACTTCTCAAAGTAGCAAAAAGGGCTTGTCGGGTTTGTCGCATTTAAAAGTTTTACATTCACATCCAACTCCTTGTAATGCAAACTTTGATGAATATCACTTTTATTTGATGCAGCCAAATGTGGATATCAAGGAACTAGATGATTTAGACGTCTTAGCATGGTGGAAGAAATACAAGGCAAGTCATCCGATACTCTCAAGAATGGCTCGAGATATCCTTACGGTTTAAGTATCAACCGTGGCTTCGGAGAGTGCATTTAGCCAAGGAAGACAACAAATTAGAGATCATAGACACTCATTATCCGGATTTAGCTTGCAAGTACTAGTGTGCATTCGCGATTGGATTAGATTGGAGCGCCGCAACTAAAACTTAGAAGCGGTGGAAGGCGAAGAGGAAGAGATTGAAGACTTGATAGCAAGTGGAGCGGACCAAATGGAAGACTTTGAAGATATCTCCATGGCGAATATGATATGAGGAAATTAACCAAATGATTGAGAATTGGTGATTTTATTATTCTACTATTTCTTTGCAACTCATGTATTATTTGCAAGTTAAAAAAAAACTACAACTTGCAAATAAATGTTATCCAAGAATGAATAAAATATATGGCTCATTGAGCTTTCTTCTATTTACTTGTGTTCATATTTTCACTTATATTAAGTTAGGAATATACCTAAAATATACTTATAATATACATCTACTTAAATTAAAAACTAGAAAGTTATATACTTGAAAAATAACTAAAATATGTTGTTACCTGTTCAAAAAAAAAAAAAAAAAAACTAAAATATACTAAGAATATACTTATAATATAAATACACTTAATTTATAAAATACGAATTTATAAACTTAGAAAAAAATTAAGCTATAAATAACTTAAGTTATAATATATAAGTATGTATAGTATACATATAACTTAAAATATATATATAAGTTATAAGTCAATATAGTATACATATAACTTAAACATATATATATATATATATATATATAAGTTATATAACATAAGTATATTGATATATATATAAGTATATTCTTAGTATATTTTAGGTATATGTAGTATAACTTAAGCATATAACTTAATATATATATATATATATATATATATATATATATATATATATATATATACACGTATATATATATATACGTATTTTGTTAAGTCGGTATATATAAACTTTACTTATAAATTTATATAACATATGTAAATATACCTACAATATACTAATAAATACTATAATAAATATATAGTATACAAAAAAAAAAGAGGTTTTGGACACTTTTGAACCGGACCGGTCCGTTTTCGGTTATTTAACCGGTAAACCGGTGGCCGGTTCCGATTCTTAAACTGGAAACCGGCCGGTTTGTTAACCGGTTACCCGTCCGGTGCCGTTCGAACCGGTTAACAGGTTTAGTGTTGGGTCCTATATTTCTTTTCCAAGAATGGAAAGAATGGGACTTGAAATTTTTCGTTTAGGGAAAAAAAATGAGTCATTGAATTCTAAATTAGGATTTCACCATAAAGATAGTTTAATCGTTATCTTAACACTTTGTAGTTCTTACCATTCATTCTTGATCCAAACTCACCCCAACAAAGTGAGTCTGGTACTCCCTTCGTTTCAATTTATTTGTTTTACTTTCATTTTTAGTTCGTTTAAAAAGTAACGTCTCTTTCCTTATTTGACAACTGTTTAATTTAATATATGGTAATAGTTTAATTTATTTCATACGACATATTTAAGGTACTATAAGATTAAAGGCCATTTTCGTACATTGTGCATATCTTTGGTTAAAGATCAAATGTAAGATTTAAAAACTCTTCTTTACTTTCCTACAATTCGTGTCAATCAAAACAAACAAATTGAGATGGGAGGATTATTAGATACATCTAGTAGGTCCAAATTTTCATCCCTACTGAATATACTCTTAATGTGGTGTGCACATATTAGATAGTGACTCCAATCATACAATATATTGAAAGTACAGTGGCAGATCTAACCACAAGTTTAGGCGTTCCGCAGAAATTTAGTGTTTCACAATCGAACCCTATATATAGGTGCAAAAATGAGTTTAAATAACGTCAAATATATATTTCAGAGCACACTTTCTCAACTACTAGCTAGAGAATATCACGTATTGATGGAAAATATATAGATCACTGATATGATAAAAGAAATAATTAACAATATATAAAATGGAAAAGGGCCTAAAATACCACTCGAACTATCAATTTACAAGTGCGAAAATATTCTCCATCCACCTGCGGGCCTAAAATATCCTTGACGTTAACCTTTGGGGCCTAAAATACACCCGACGTTAACCTTTGAGCCCCTCAAAATACCCTAATTTTTAACGGACCATTTCATTTATTACGTGACATCCTTTGATTGGTTGACAATTTAATTAACTCAAACTAATTAATCCCCCCATTTAACCCGATCTAACAAATAAAACCCGACCCGACCCAATTAAATCCCCATCACCATATCAAAAAATACATACGAACCCAGGTCATTACAAACCATATCAAAAAAATCTACGAACCCATTTCATTGTAAATCGTGAACTGAAAGAGAACAAACCATAATTTCTAGTCAAATTTTGACATGTTAAGCTCAGTAATGTCCACATTCATAACGTTTACTAAAACCTTACTTCATATGTTACACGTAGGGCTGTTCACGGTTTTGTTAAAACCAAAAACCAAACCGAATAAAAAAACCGACATTTGGTTTGGTTTGGTTTTAAATTTTAAAAAACAACATAATATTTGGTTTGGTTATGGTTCTATTAAAAAATAACCGAATAAATAACGGAACCAAAACCGATAAATTATATACATAAATTTTATAATTATTTATATGTATAATATTAGTTTTTCATAAATAATTATAAATATTTTATACCTTTAATCATTAATTTGATTTTTGGTCTACTTATTTCACATGATTGTTTAAGGCCCGTGTTTTTAAGAATATGTCTAAGCCCATGTCTTTAAGTCTTTTAACTGCTTTAAGTGTTAAGTGTAAACCCTCTTACAAAGGCTTCACGTTAGAGTATAATGTCTTTAACTTAAATTTTTAGCCTTTCTTTGTCGCCCATTTGATTTTAGGTTGTTTCGACTTTTTTTTAATCAAATTTATACCTTTCTTTTTTTCTTTAATCAATGGGTCCTAAACTTCTAATATTATTCATATGAAAAGGATTGTGAGGTTGTAGATTTGGAAGATATCAAAAGAAACATCGCATTTCTTCGCAACTCAAGCACATGGTAATACCCTAATACTTCTTCCGTTGGTAATCCTCCTAAAAGCGAAAAAAACTGACTTCCCGTAATCGAGACCCTAGCCTTGGGGATAATGACGAAAAACATCCAAGTTTGGGATCATTACAAAAGTTTTTTTTTAATAAAATGGCAGAATTGAGGGAAAATGCAAATCGCCCAAAAGTTTGGGATCATTACACAAAGTTTTTTATTTCATATATTTTCATTTTAATTTTAGGTAGTCTTTATGTTTGTAACAACAACTAAAGCTCCTATACTCTACTTTATTTTCGTGTATGTGTATTAAAGATGACAAAAATGAAAATACTACTAAATTAGTTTTTAGCTCTATATGTAATAGTTTAATAACTTTGGGTAGCTTAAGTACTACATTATCACTAATAGTGAAAATGTTCTATGATGTATGTTCCACCTTAAACTATAAATAAAAGTTATCGTTTGAAAGAAAAAAAAAAGACATGTCTTTTTCAACTTTTTAATATTTTACTGATAAGTCTCATGGCTGCTAGTCATAAATCAAAAAACCGAACCAAATCGACAATAACCAAACCCATGGTATTATTTTATTTGGTTTGGTTATAGTTTTAGACATTTAAAAACTGACTAAATTGGTTTGATTATGGTTTTAATCAATAACCGACCCAAACCGAACCATGAACACTCCTAGTTACACGGGTATGGTAATTGACTTCACAATATCACAACTCATCATAAGCAGTAACAGAAGATGAAGATAAAAGTCACGGAACCGGAAATTCACATAATTTTGGTAATGTGGTATCATCGGCAAAAATTTATATCGTAGTCACATAAATAACAAGGCCGATCAAGAATACGTACCGATATGCAAGAGTGAAATGCCGAAAATCATAAATAATTTAGATAAAAAATGAACCATCATAATTGAAGCACCGCAATTCACGATTTGTGATGGAATGGGTTTTTTTTTTGTTTTTTTTATATGGTTAGTAATGAGCTGGGTTTGTATGTTTTTTTTATATGGTGGAATGAGAATTTAATTGGGGCAGACGGTTTTATTTGTTGAATCGGTTAGATGGGAGATTAATTAGTTTAAATTAATTAAATTGTCAACCAATCAAAAGGTGCCATGTAATAAATGAAATGAGTCCGTTAAAAATAAGAGTATTTTAGGCCCCAAATGTTAACGTCGAGGGTATTTTAGGCCCCAAAGATGGACGGAGGGTATTTTTTTGCACCAAATTCAATAGTTCAAGGGTATTTTAGGCCCTTTTCCGTATATAAAATGACAAACTAACGACCTCCTTATGTTGAAATTCCTAACCTTGGTATGACACATAACTTGAATGAGGCAACATAAATGAGTTCCATAAATAGATTGATTTTTAATTTATAGGAGAAACTAGAAAGAGAAGTAGCACTGATCTTCTCACTTTTCCTTTTCTTTAATTTCTGATCCTCTTGTTGATTCTTTGTTTTCCTTCCTTGAAATTATTCTTTGGAAATTGAAATTGGTAAGAACAGAAAGGCGACTATTCTACTAGTCTTCAACTAGCTAGTAACCTGAGAAGATTTGTATAGAAGGCCACTTCTAAGTTTTAATTAGGAATATGGCCATTCATTTTCTTTTTCAATTATTTTTCGGTACTAGGGTTTAGAAAAATGGGAATGGGGTACTTTTCATAATTTTAAAAAGATTGAAAGTTTTAAGTTATACATTTAAGTCCAGTTGACTTCTAATAAAATACACAAACACCCCCTCTCTCTCATCCGTCTCTTTCTCTTCTTTATTTCTCTTTCTAGCTTGGAACTCTCAAACTTCAACCTCTCCACCAAGCTCCAATACGCCTTGATCATCGTAAACAGGTAATTTCTTTAACTCCGCAACCTCGTCGAAGCATTTTGAGCTCCATATTGCCTCCGTAATTTTTTATTTTTTTCGATCTTGATAAAAAACTAGTGTTCATAAAGATCCGCTTTTTTTCAAAACCTTGTTGTTTTGGCTCGTTTTTTTGTCGAAACGTGTGTTATTTATACTTATT